>NW_018020839.1:19937-191169 GCF_002006095.1 Pseudomyrmex gracilis | reverse complement strand
CTTAGTAGACGCGCCTGCGCATAATGACGCTCGACTATCTATGCCCATATTTGGACTTCGTGCGTCTCTCTTTCTCGGGCCTCGTGCCTCTCATTGCGAAGATACGCGACTAGCAATATAGGAGTATTATATATATGACCAAGATAAACACGATTAAAAGTCTTAGAATGGCGTATGGACTAACTTAAATCGGTCCTTTGAGCCATATATGCACCAAACCAAACCAACTATATCAAGTATCAAAACAGTTATAGTGTTTAAAGCAAAACAATTGGTTGTATGTGTTTTGTATAAGAAATCATGGCTAGCGTAGAGATTCCAATGGGTGACATGCAGATCCCAGTTGAAAAACCTAAGATTACAAATGGGTAATGTTTACAAAGTGACAGTGTACTGAAGTGTTTTCTAACCTTGCTGATCTGTTTGTATTTGGATACAGCAGTGGTCCGGTATTAGTATTACTGCAAATCTAGTTTTATTCGTATTTTGTTTTATAGATTGGAATTTCTTCAACTTTCTCAACTACCACTTAGTCAAATAGGTCTTTATCCACAAGCTCATAACTGGATTGAACACAGAAAAGCCAATATTCGACCATGGTCTCTGTTTCTTAATACAAACAACTTCAGACCACCACCCAATGTGACAAGATTGACCAAGCGGATTGTAAAGAATATAGAATATTTTCAGAGCAATTATCTGTTTGTATTTATTGGACTGGTTATATATTGTTTGTAAGACATCTTTTAGTACTGTTTAAATATTGTAATATATAAAAAATTTGCATAAGCAAAATAGGTAATTACATTTAGACTGTTGTGATTCAATGCATCTCATTAAATATTTTTAGAATTACTTCACCTTTATTACTGCTAGCAGTTGTTGCATCTCTTGGAATTTGTTATAAGCTTTCTCAGCGACATTCTAAGCAAGAATTAATGATATTCAATCACAAATTGACTCTAGCACAAGTATATTCTTTAGTTGGAATTTGTTCCTTGCCTGTGTATTACCTAGTTGGTGCACATGCTGCTTTGTTTTGGGTTCTTGGTAGGTAAATTACATGAAAAAGTAAGTTTTTTACATATAAAAACATATATATATATATATGTAAAATATTATAAATGCAAATTGTTTTTTAGGAGTTTCTTGGTTTTTGATAACACTTCATGCTGCTTTTTATAACATTGATGCAGTATTGTGTCCAGGGGAGGAAGAATTAAATGCCTTAGTTATGGAAGAAGTGTGATTTTGTGACAAAAAACTCAACTTTCCTTAAACACTTCTTTAAAGTTTTCATATTGTTTATTATAAAGTTGATTTTGTTTTATAAATAGATTTGATATATAAACTGATTTATACATACACACACGGACAGAACTTAGAGATATAATATATCTAGTAAGCAAATTTGTTAACATCATGAAAACAGATTAAGCAGAAATTCTTGCTGCCATTTTATGATACAAAAAAATTATTCTAAGAATAGTTTACTTTAGATTCAATGTGTAAAGCAAACTGTTTTAAAGAAAACTATAAAATAGTATTTAAATTAATTAATTAATAAAAAATTGCTTGTCTTATAAGTCGTGAAATTGTAGCACAACTCGCAAGTTTTGAACAGTTTTTCCCTAACAGAAAAGTCTTTATTAATGAGTTTTATAATATAAACGGTTTTACATTTCAAATATAGAAATAACTAGAGAATTTTATTTACATTTGTTCCTGAAATAAATTTGCGAAGTTTTATCTATTTGATGATATAAATCTCCCGAAACCTTTTAATGTATTTACCTTATAATAAAAAATGTAAAACAAAATATATGTATCAGGTGAAAATAAGAAAAATCCGGTAACCAAAAAAATATTAGAAATTTGTGTAAAATTAAAAATAATACTTGGGAATAAATAATACAGTTTCTAAACGTTTTGCTTCGTCTGGCTTTATTATATTATTATCGCACATATAAGTTGCCATATCTGATAAAGTATAATCCATGTAGATCGTCATATATCCACATGGATGATCTGTGCTGAACATGCAGGAGCAATGAAAGAATCGGAAGGAAAGCAAAAGGATATAAGGTTGGAGGAGAAAGACAGAGATACAGAGCTCGGACGTCGAGTGCAAAGTGGACGAAAAAAATCCAGGAGAGGATGGACTGTCCCATTCCTTTTCTCTGTTTTTAGCGAGTCTGCGAGAGACATATTTCGTGCGGAAAATAGACTAACGAGAGAAGACGATACTCACAGGTCACCGAAAAGAAGAAAGGAAGGAAGAAAGAAAAAAAAAACAAAAGGATAATAAAGAAGGAAAACGCGCGTTTTTTCCTTTTTCGCCGGCCTTTTCTCCGATCTCGTTGCCGGGGTCTTCCCTGGCCGTCGGTCGGATGTCGATATTCGAGTGCGCAGCGCAGGCTGAGCAGTGGCAATGCCGAGCCACTGCGTCGAGAGTCTAAAATTATCGGGTAGCCCGCGCGCGCGATTTACTAACGAGGAGAGGGGAGAGAAAGAATAGAGGTGCGGAGGAGCGTCCCTTTGCGAAACAAGGACAGCTTGCGCACAATCGAGCGAGAGAGCAGATTGCAAGGTAAAGCGAGACAGACAATATACTACGTGTGTAACATCTAATCCAGAGCAAAGAGCGTGAGGTGGTGAAGACAGTGAGAGAGTGAGACAAAAAATTGGAGCAAACAAGTAGAAAAGGTGAGACGGAATCGTCAAAAAGAGAGACAACAAAAAGGTGCACATTTCCCAGGAGAGAAAAAGAGGAAAACGCGCGCGCGAGACAGAATCGAATACAGTCGATCGAGGTGGGCATTGTGCGCGCGCTAAGAAGGAGTAAAAGAGAAAGGTGGTGGAAAACAAGAGAGATAGTCAGGAGAAGAGGTGCAAGTTACACCGCGTTGCAGCAGCAGATGAGTATACGTTTAGCTAGCACCTAGGCTCGCGTTAGACGTCGCGGAGCACGTTAGACGGCTCGAACAAACCGCGCGCGCCGACGTCGGGCCGCCATTTGTCCCTCTCTATTTCTCTCTCTCTCTCTCTCTCTCTCTCCTTTTACTCCCATACCTCCTTCCTCTCGCTTCCACCGCGCCGTCGTCCGTCAAACATCGCGAGACACACCGTCGTCGGTCTGTGCGTCGTGTGACAGCTCCCGCGCGCGCGGTCTTTCTCTTCGCGACTTCGATTTAGTTTCGTCGTCAACCATCGTAGAAGGTGGAACCGCGAGAGTAAAAACGCGCGCGGCCATCGCGGGCCTGATCGCGGAGATTCCCGGGATAGCCGGCATCCTCGGGCAGACAAACGGCTCAACGATCGGCTCGTCCGTCGATTTAGACGACGACGACGACGACGTTGGTCAGTCGATTTATTGTCGATCGATCGTTCAAGCCGAGCAAATACCATGGCGGACAAGCAGGAGAACAACACGTGCGAGGACTCCCTCGGGACCGGCGACACCGACACTCTTTTCGCTAAGAAGATCCGCGGCCGGAAAGGTGCTCTCAAGAAGAAGAATGTCTACATGGTCAAGAATCACAGCTTTATGCCCAGATTCTTTAAACAGCCAACTTTCTGCAGCCATTGTAAGGACTTCATATGGTAAGTAGCACGATCGCGTTAATGGACTCTTTGTAAATTGTCCTCGTTGCATATCGACGCGCCAACTCGCGTGCCCCCCTGTTGCTTACTCTCTGGTTACATTGAGAACTGCGTTTCATTCGTTTATCGAATTTGTCTCTCCTTGTTGTGTTCAATATAATGATTGTAACGAAATAACGACGACGAGATAAACTAGTGCGTCTTGTCTCCGTATAATTTGTTGTTTTTTTTTTTGTTTTTACAATTAAAAAACAAAGAATAATGAACTGAGATTCATCTCGGGCTCTGATTTTTTTTTTTTAACTAATAAATGAATGGTCGTAAAGAGCCGGTCGCAGGATGTTGTGCGAGTATAAATGTGCGTATATAAATGTAAGAATACATTTTTATATATGCTTTCACGTATATAAATTTATATACGCACATTTACCCGCACAACATCCTGCGACCGGCTCTTTACGACCGTTCATTTATTAGTTTTAAAAAACAAAAATTACCGAAATCGTTCGGGAATAAATGTACAAAGTTCATTCATCAGATGTACGAAAGCAATCATTTGAGACAAAAATAATACTTTTGTCTCACAAAAATACTTTGCCCCAGAAAATAGAACTGTAAGATGATATTCTCATTTGCGGCACTTTGATCTTGGAAAACGTTTGTAGTGGTATTCGCGTATTGCATATTTTCAGCCTGGCACCAATCGTTTTACCTATCATTAGCCTCTTATTGTTTGAACGTGTTTCTGAAAACACGAAGGCGAACTGTGTGCGCTGACACGCGTTCGCTGGCTCCGCAACGTAAATCGCATCTGTGCGTTGAATATGCGTTCCGGGTAACGATCGAGTTTGCATTCCCGGCCCGGGAGAAGAGCAGGTGAACGCCTCGGGGATAAGCTCATCACGGGGGTGGCTCACACACACGACAACCCCGCGTTTGCTCCAGTAGCAAAAATGTGTTTACAAAATCTTACGTCGATTTTGACGAAAAAAACATAATTGACTGACGCGTGTAATGTATTTTGATACAATTTCAACGTGTTAATTTGAACAGTTTTTTTTTTTTTTTTTTGGGCAGAAGAAATTAATCGACTTATTTTCTTTCTTCTCTTTTAATTCTCACTTCTCTTTTTTGTATCATGTGACAACATACGCGCGCGCGCGAGTGTTAAAATAAATACGCAGAATGAAATGAATCGACTTTTTTTTTATTAGCTAACGTGAGTATATCATCACGTGAAGTAGTTTACTCTTGTTACGTGCAAAAGAATGACAAATGACGTTATATATTACTTTATATTTTGACTTTTGACACTGATTACAATTCACGTTCAAAAATAATATAATCGGTTACAAATTAACGGTGCTAATCTTGTCTTAATTATGCGCTCGGTCTTTTTCCTTCTTCTTCCGAGTCTTGTGTTTACACACACACACACACACACATATATATATATATATGAACACAGAGTGGTTTATTTGTAATGACCAATTAATGATCTCTCTCTCTCTCTCTCTCTCTCTACGGCGGCAACAATATGCCACTTCTGATTGTCCAATTAACAGTGATAAAACCGGTCAATGCTTCATAAATACCCATTGCTTTTTGATACTTTCACACCTCTGCGTTACGTATTCGATATTTCATTTCGCGTATGAAAATTTTCAACGGCGTAAAAAATCGGCGTGATTATTTGCGACAAAGAAAAAACGTAAAAGTGCTCCGGACTGTTAATCCGCTTTTGTGCGTGCCATTTGCTTTCAGTCACAGGATCTTCGGATCTTCGGATGGAATATTGAGATATACAGAGCTAGAGAGATTGATTGATAAAAATAAAACTGTGCACTCTCAGCTTTCACTCAGGGTAGTGCGACTTTTCTCAACTCGCTTGTTCGATCCAAGAAAATTAATATTTATGAAAAAAAAAAAAAAAAAACTAATTAACTTCACTTAGACTCTGTCGTAAAATTACGTATTGTCGTGATAAAAAAAGCACAAGAAAATGAATTTCACGGATCAATTAAAAGTTTCCGTTCTCTTTTGCGGATATTACCTTGGCCTTCGAGTGAAGGATTTAATATCTGACTCGTGATCCGTTGAGGTGTACTTGATTTCGTCCGTAACTCAGTTGAGCTTCTGGAAATATGTCGACCACGGACTTGCAGTCTGTGCTTTAATACGTAGTTTCTTCTCGTGTCACAATACAGTGTGTAAGACGATAAACAAATAAAGTCGAAAATCTCCATCTCGAAGAAACAGATAATATTTTGAGTTAGAGATGTTCGATCCGTCGAGATTCGAGTTTCCGAAGGGTTTCTCTCGAGCAGAGGTCAATTTTAAATCAATCCGAATTGTGGAAATGATATTGGGTAACCGGGACGCTCGTAAATCTTCCGACGTTTCTGTGTGTTTTGCCGACTCATACAAACATCTTCTACGAGAGAGCGAATAAAAATTCGAAATACATAGAGAGAGTTAGCGAAGGTTCGGATTGACGAGGTTGTACGTAAATCTAGTCAATATTGCTCTCGAGCCGGTCGATCTCGAGGCGGAGAGGCCAAGCACACAGTTAAACGATCCGGCCTTGACGTACTCTCGCGCGCTCTTGGATTCTTCCTCTATCTATCCGAATTAGAAACCTCTTCGCTGTGGTGCGGAAAACGTGCGCCGCTACACATGCGCCCGAATCTATCTTTTTTTTTCTTTTCCAAATGTGCTGCCACGTGCGTGCAATCTGTCGACCTTTCGCGGAGAAAGAGAACGTTTTGGCTACATTTCTTATTTCTTACCTTCGATCGCTCTTTCAATATCGATGAGAAAAACTCCTCGGAACTTTTCTGAGATGACAAAGCAAAATTGGGTCATTCGGCGCGCGCGCGAGCACACAGACGCGCGTTGTAAATTTAGTATATCTTTTACACAGAGTGAGTTTCTCTGGCTCTCTCTGTGTGTGTGTGTGTGTGTGTGTGTGTGTGTGTGGAAATAGAACGCGTTTTGCGCAAGTAACAATCGTCAATTCTTCGAGTATTGATGTAATTAGGTTTTAGAATTACAACGGCAGACCGTATTGCACGGGGTTCTTACATATGTATAAGTAGGTCTTCGGACGCGCCGGCTGACGATAAATTTATAAACGTTCCTAGAGAGATTTATATATTTTATTCAGAGAAAGCATAGAAGAAAGCAGAATATTTTATCAATCTTTTAAATAAAAGTTTCGTGTGAGATATTAGGTTCGCGTTTTGAAAATTTTCAAAACGCGTCAGAGAATTTTCCCGTTCAAACACTTTTTCGCGAGAGGACAAAAGAACGAATATTTATGTGTATTTGTTTTGAGATGTTATTATTTAATAAACATCCTATAACAACAAAAGAACATAAATCTTCTTCTCTTTCTCCCCCTCGCTCGTTTATCTTTGTAGTTTTTCTACTTAATTGTAATTGATATTGCTTCGCGCAGCTTTTACAGATGCTTCATGAATAATTTTAATTAGGCCTATTGTAATGAAGCTTGCGGTTTCGCGCGCACGGGAGCGCAATTACGTGGCAAGAATTAATTCTTTGTCGGCGTTGCGCAACGTTTTTTCCCGCTAACGAAGCTACGAATATTGGCAAGAAAAAACGAACTGTTTGAGGGGCAACGCGATTCTCGCAGGTGTGTGCAAGATGAAACGTTATGTAAAAAACAGAAGATGAAGCGGAATTAACATAACCGGTCAACAAATTTATTACAGTCGGAGTGATCTTTCGTATCAACCTGGTATTTCTTTTTGGCAAGTTTTTCAAGAAATATCGCAGATCTTCCGAATTGTTAGAGAAAACCCAATGTCGTTAAATCTGTTCCGCTTTGTTAGTCAATAAACAATGTGTTTATACACGCAAGAAGTGTGACTTTCTCTATTTTTTTTTTTTTTTTTGTTTCCAAGATGTGGAACGACTTGTTTTCACTTGAATCACATCTAATCGCACGGAGAGACATTGTGTGAGATTTATTTCATATGTTTCCATGCCTTTACCGTGTGGTTTCACGTCGCGTGTCAACGCGTCGCGACGACGATTGCTTTTTCAGCTAATAAATTATCGCGGTTTTTTTTTTTAGTCATCTTATCAACTTTATCGATGAAGTAAACGCGTAACTTGTTTGTGTCTTGCGCGTAGTGTGCGTAAACCGCATTCACTCGCGGCCGTCTTGTGACATAAGCGAAGTAAATTGACGCGCAGAAAAATTAAAACCGATCGATAAAATTGAATCACGATTCCCGAGAATCTCAACTGATACGCTTTTTTTCAAACAAGATTCAAAGCGTCAACGACTATGTCGAGCTTAGGAGAGTAAAGGTAGAGATAATTGTTTGTTGCGAAAATTTGCATTTAGATTAAGTTTGTTAAATTGAAAATTTATAAGTAACGCAATGTTTTTTCCGAGCGTGTTTTCTTTCTGGTTCAAAGTCCACAATACGTGATTGGAATATATATTACAAACGCCAACTTGTACTTCGGTAATAAGTTTTCTCGCGAGATTCTCGCTCCCCTTGAGAGAGACGAGAGGATACTATTATTATTATTTCTATCGCGCGCGATGTCGTAACTTACAAAAGTCATTTCCGTTGACAACCTGTGACCGTGCCCAGTTGGTTAGATCACTTCGTATAGTACGTATCTTCATTAAAAGTGGAACAATCGAAAGAGAGAGAGAGAGAGAGAGAAAGAGAGAACGATTTCGCGGGGGGTTATTCATAGTAGTAAAACGTTTAATGTCACAGATACGACGAAGAAAACGGTTGGTATTTCTTTTCGAGCATTCTCATTCTCTCAACGTAAAAGCTAACGCCGCGATTGGTTGGTTTGCTCGCCGCTCACGTCTCGTTGCTTAAGTTTTTTTCGTGCGTGTTTTTGACTTAAGAGAAATAAAGAATGAGAGACCATTTCGGCTTGGAAGGGGGGGATTCCTTACTGTGGATTTATCGGCACATTTTTCCTTTGACATATCGGACACAAAATGAAATGTGAAAAAATCGACCTCTCTTTCTCTCGCGTCGAAGCGAACGTAGTTTTCCTACAGATTTATCGAGCATTAAATCGTTTCAAATTAAATTAAACAAATTTCAGGAGAAACAGAGAGACGAAGAGAAACAAGGCCGCGAGATAGAGATGCTCGATCGTTAACTAGATTGTTAATGATGTGTACGATTGAGATAATTGAAATTGGAGTGAATTATCTTGGTTTGAGATCGTAGTTTCGTCACCAAAAACACACACACGACACCCCAGAGCAGAGTCACGTCACAACTCACTTCGATCGCAGAAAATCGCTAACGACCGCGACGTCGTTATACTCGGAACAAACCAACCGGATATTGTCTCATTAACGTTTGATTAATAAGAAGGAAAATATTCAGCATAACGTGATTTACGACTTTCGCAATTGCTGGCGTTGAATAATCGAGATTTCAAGTCCAAGATCCGTTCTGCTGATAAAATTAATTATGTAAAATCACGTTATTACACACGTGTTGTAGGTGAAAATTAATAAGTTTTTCTTAACAAAAAAAAATCGTGCGTCACTTATACGCGCGTGTATATTTTTTTGTATTAAGAGTTTTATACATTTTTTAAGTTTTATATACGTTTATTTTTTGTTGTAATAACAGTTTATTACAGCAAAATTGCTGTTTGATCATTTTAAATATGATCATCTCGCGTTTTATTTTGTGATAAATTTTTACATCATGAACTCTGTTGGAATCAAGCGTCATTACAATGTAATCGTCGTCAATGTGCTGTTGCAACACGTGTGTCGTTTTGTGAAAAATAATTCCTTAATTAGCGACGAAATATATTGGTCGCATAAATATTCGCGCGCGTTGGCAGAAGGCCAGTGAACTGCCTGTTGAGTCTTTCTGTGCTAGAAATTGCATTCGACCGTTCATTATTTTCGTGACTTCGAATACGCGAGTCGGCTAAATTGCGATATTTATATCACGCCATACGAAGTTCAACGATTTTTATTTCTTGCTTCACTTGTCTGCTATCAGAGCTCTTAGCAGCAGTTTAATAAAAATAAAAAAATAAAAAAATAAAAAAAAAGAATTTCCGTGCGTTTTGTTTTAATACTGAACTTCGTTGTATTTACACGAGCTTTTAAAAGTTAAAAAACAGAAAATAAAATAATGGCTGGTCGAAGATGTTCCGTGTACTCAAATATTATTGTGTTCAAGTGAATTTTTTTCCGGACGATTTGACGACCGATTCGCCTTCCCCATTTCCCGTGACTCTTCAATTGATTTCCTCCTGACGATTCGACTGCTCTTCGCTCATTTCCTGCGAGTTATAGCTTTTTTCCTGAACGGGAAAACGCTACCAGCTCTGAATTAGCAATAAACTGACATAAAAATTTCATTGAGTTTATAATTGAATGTTGTGAATACAAAAAAAAAAAAAAACAAATTGACATTTGCGGAAATGTAACGTGTAGTTAGTTTCGTTTTTTTTTTTGTGTGTCGCATTAGAAATTGAAATTGACTTTTTGTGCATACGTGCATGTGACATCTGTGAAACGTATTTTAAAATTGCGTCTGCGTTTACAGCAATATAGGCTAATCGCAGATTTGCCATTCTCTCTTCCGCGTTCCCCTCCGGTTTCGCTATTACCGGCACTTCTTTCGACCACAAAACAACCCCTCGGCAAAAGAGCTCTGTGATTCTCGACTTCTCTATCTTGCACGGCTTCTTTCCACCCTTTGTACGAGTTCCGCTCTTAACCCTCGACAACGTCGCGACCGTCTTTTCGTTCTTGCGTTCTTGCGTCGCGCGAGATTGACGTGCGTCATCGATGTCGTCCTCTGTAAAGTCCTGTTTATTTTTGGTACATACACCATCGTCGTCACACCGTAACTCTGCGGCATAATTATCGTCAGCAACATATAAGGCGACAATTAAGATGATCGATGGCTTTAAACGGCGGGAGCTGAACTTATCAGATGAAAAATATTTGATCCCTTGAGATGAAAAACACACGTGCGTGGATCCGGAGATCATGTGCGACGAGTAAAATTTGAATAAAACATAAAGCGCGCGTGTCTTTTTTTTTTTTTTTTTATTTTTGTTTTAGATCGTGTGTGTTTTGGTATATACGATTTTTGCGTTTTTCGAGGCAGCAATTGATATCTAAAAAACAAGAAAGAAGATAAACAAATAACAATCCGTTGTCAAAGTGCACTTCTAACAATCGTTAACGGCACAAGTGCTCGGATGCAGAATCTTGAATTATCGATTTGCTCATTTTGTTTTTTGAGAAGAGATCTAATCGGCGATTCGACATGGAACAGTTCTCAAACCCCCCTCCCCCGTTAGAGTTCGAAAATTGGATAATTGCGAACGACGTTGAAGCGCACTTTTATCCAGCTAGACTTCGAACGTTTTCTCTCCGTCTTCTTTACTCTCAATTTTTTCCTCTCACGGATATATTACGCGCCTGCAATGTCGACGCTTCTCGTGGTCGAATGCTACAATATAAAGTTGTTACATACATTGTTTATAGCTTGCGGGATTAAACGCGAATGGGAAACCAGACGGGGAGTTGTAAACAATGTCTTGCTCGTGTATATACTATTAGATAAGAATAACTAGCGAGATCACGTCGCGATGTGTGTGGCGGGGGGAATTTACGATTCAGATTAATCAGACACACACGATGTGATTATAACGCGCGTAACGATGTATCTACGTAATCGCAAATGTTTTTAAAACGGAGATAATCATCATCTTTATATGTTCCGCGAAACAATTTCCATAAAAATTTCATCAATCTAATTCTGCAAAATATTATTTTCATCCAGACGCGGTGTACAGACAGACGCGCGATAATTAAGGTAGAATAAATGAATATATAATTGTAATCTCATTAAAAGTTACCTCAGAGCGGGGCTAGAACCCCAGAGTGGATAGAACAACTGGCTCCGCATTCCGAAGGGAAGGAAGTAAATAACATGGGAAAGATATTTTAGTTCAAAAGATCACAGAGAAAGGAAGCATAGCGGCATAAAATGACATCGTAGAATTAACATAAGAGAGATAGAGTCTTTCCTTCTTTCCTCAACGTTTATCTTGAGTTTTCCGTAATTAGATTTTCACAGATAAATGTTGTGATAATAAGACGGATAAAAAATCTCACGTTATAATTTTTAATAATGTTATTTTTTTTTAATGTCACGTTATACGTTAAATAGTTTTGTTACATAAATTTTATCTGTGTGCGAGCTACTTTCTTTCTGACAAAATTCTCGTTTATTTCGTGTGTACAGTCGTTAACGGCGTCACAACATCGTCCGTGACACGCGATTGATAGTTTTTTTTTTTTTTTTGTGTACATAAGGTATCTACTGACAAGCTTATTCTGTTTGTTGTTACAGGGGCTTCGGCAAACAGGGATACCAGTGCCAAGGTAAGAGAGACAGATAGACCGACTCACATCGACTGATGTAATTCATCAGATGTGATTTTTTTGAGGAAAAAAACTCGAATACGGCGTTTTGTTTTAGTTTGTAGTTTCGTCGTTCACAAACGATGTCACGAATACGTGACTTTCACGTGTCCGGGAGCTGACAAAGGAGCCGACTCGGATGTGAGTACATTATATACCCGAATTCATTTCTTCTCTTCACATTCCTCCTTACCGCGCGGACCACATATATATCTCGCCTTTCCTCCCTTTTATTCTCAGCCAAAGATTTTCTCTCTCTCAGAAACTTTCGTTGAAAATAGATCTTCCGAACGTCCGCAAATCTGACGAATTTATCACGCGTAGTCCATTTGCCGCGAAAATCCAATCTTATATCATTCGATAAATTGCGTTTGATAAAAGCGTGTCGCTCTATAGAAAAGTGACGACTGACAATAAAAATCTGTCAAATATGTGATATTTTTTTTATAATTCCAAGTATATGGTGTGTGTGTGTGTGTGTAAACGTAAATTTAAGATCGAAGCGTATGTTAGGATGCCATGTTTTCAAACCGTGTGTATAAGAAATTTATAAATATTTCTCTATAAAAATATATCCTTTTTGAGCTTTTTCAGAGCCGAGAAAAATCGTGCATGCTGCGAAACGTGTTTTTTTCTTGTACAAGACACACACTTCACGGAACTCTTTATTACTCACATATTAATACAGATATCTGCATGAAATTTTAACAAAAGATAGTTGAGAATATGTAAAATAAATATAACAAAATTACCGAAACATCCCGCCGCTTAGTTTTTTTTTAATATTTGAAATTAAATGTTAACCTTGTCCTCAAGCCTCTAAAAACAAAAGATACTTAAAGATAAAATATTATTTACTTAAATCGCGGCAATTTAAATATGTTCGACGCATTAATTAAGATATTGTTTAATGTTACAAAGTGCAATGTATTTTTTTATTAATACGGGGACATTTAATACCAGACGTAATTAAGTTAGAGAGACCTTTTACGTGTTTTAATTAAAGAAGATCTTCTAAATATTAATTATCATGCGTTTTACCTTCTTTTGTTTACCATTTCAAAATAAAGAAACTTTAACTCAAGCGTAATAATAGTCTTTGCTACTAACACAAGAGAAGGATTAGTTTGCCAACTTATATTCCGGAATATATAGAAGAGTTTCAGATCGCGGACGGGGTTTAAAAATAAACTCACAAGAGGGAATTACGAAAATTATTACGCTGCCACTTTCAAATTTCTTTACAACTAAACTTACGGAAGATAAAGTTTCAACGAGAGTGCGTGGTAAATTTATCGCGATAAAAGTCACCGTATAGCTTAGCGCGCGCGTCCGCGGTGTATCCTTTTTATCTCACAAGCCGAAACGCTGTGAAATAAAAAGATAATGAGATAAAAGATTCTTGGCTAGGCTAGGATAAAAGGAAGGAGAAATGACCATATCCTTAGAAACTGAGGCCTCTATTTATAGTCCCGCTACTCAAATCTTGCTTCGAGATCCTCGAGAGTCGAGATTCAAGTAAACAAAAATCGACTAATTGTGCGACAAAAAATATTGGTTTCGTCAGACAGACTTTGTTTTCACAACTCGTGTTGTTACCGTCAGACAAACTTCATGAACTCAACTGAGTGTATGAAATTTCATGATTACAAGTGTCAAATGTTGAAATTCGTTTAGCTGAAACGCGACTATAAATACGCGGGCCTATAAGAGCTGTACGTTCTTCTTCCACATTGTCTCTTTGCACCACGCTCACTCTGCCTAAACCAACGTGTCCTTTTGCGCTTCGTTTAACACGCTTTTGATTATCTCGGAGAGTGACTCGCCGGACAAACATAGTCGACTTGTCATTTCCGATGCCTTGAGGCGAAAACGTTTTTGGCTCGAAACAATTTTCCTGTATAAAAGCGCTTCTCTCTGTAAAGAGACTTGAAAAAGAAACACACCAAAAAAAAAAACTGCTTAACAATATATTCTCATTTTTTTCTAAACCGGAAAATTAAATCCAAATAATGAGAGAGATGTTTTTAATCGTTGCAAAAATAATTCAATTTTGACATTTTCGGTTATTTTAATGTACAAAAATATACGTATATAAAAACATCAATTCCAAGAAAAAAAGAATGAATTGTTCGTGTCTCAATCGATGAATTTACTAGCTACCTCATTTCTCGCCTGACTTGAGACTGGCGATTTGGAACGGTATCGAAATGTTGTTTTTCACGCCGAACAGTTATCGAAGTCTTTAAAGAGAATGTCAAGGAGGATTACGGCGTATTCGAGCTTCGAACGTTTTCCCTTCTCTTCCGCCTCGGGAAAAAGGTTTTATTTATCTTTAAAACTTTCCATCTTTCTCTCTCTCTCTCTCTTTCTCATCAACTAATCGAAGGTCCTCGCTGACTTTCCATTTGATCTTGTGTGCTGACTTCTCTCGTCCTGTTTTTCCTTTTGTGCTTCTGCGCTTCGAAGGTAATCCTTTCCGCGCCTATATTGATTTGCGTGGATATCGTGGTGGATCGTAGATTTCCCTTTAAGTCGTGTAATGCTTTTTCATTGTTATCCGCGACGCGAGGAACTTACGCGAACGCCAGCGATGTAGTTTTTCGATTTTTATTCTTCCCGCGTGGAAGAAAGATGCGCGAAAGTAACGGAAGATAAATTGAAGAACGAATGTTACAAGCAGTTGCTGCTTGTCAAAATAGAATTTGTATTTCTGTATTTTTTTTTCTTTTACGCGCGTTTTCTACAATTGAGAACTACGCGATCTACTTCTGAGAGTCTTCGCCGCGAGTTCTAACCACGTACTCAGCAGTACAATGGTACGACGATAGTTGTAAATAATTATCTATCGACTAGATAGTCGAACTCGCGCCTGGACCGTTTGTGAGGTAACACCGGAAGACTTGATGCGCTCGTTCCGCGCTCGAACTTTCACCCCAACCGCGAAACCTCGTAAAACTTCCTGCCAGCTTGTTTCGGTTTTTGCTCAAGCCAGGAAGCATCGACTGCCGCCGCCGGCGGCAGGATGGTTTCGACAAGTTGTTGAAATACACTTCCTTTGATCCTGTTTGGATGCAAGAGTCGTGATTTTTTAAGTTAAGAACTCGCTTCCCTGAACATTTGAGCGTCGTAGCAGATGTTTTACATTTACATTAATTTCGAGCACGCGCGGAACAATGGCTCGCGGAAGACATTGTTTGTTGTTTCGTCACACATATTACATTATTTATCACGTTAGTAAATATGTTCGGGACGATGATAACTGAAATTGAAAGAAAAAAACTATCTAATTGGAGAAAAAGACAGAAGAAATCTCATTTTGTCGCTCGCTGAAAATTCCTCAAAACATACTCTGACCTTTTCAAATAAACATAAAGGAGCTGGAATAAAGATTACTACTCTCTCGAGCTCAAGACGACCGTTGCGATAGACGTGGTAAGTTAATTTCAAAAGTTGTGCGTTTGCAATTATTTTAGATTTTATCGGGCCAAATCGCGTCGCGTCTCTCTCGGGAGGGTTATTGCGTTACGTTTAATCAGAATTTAATCGGCTTTGGGAAATCTTGCGATCTACAGTCGGGACGTACGGTCTTTACCGAGTCATTTCCACGATCATGATTTTCCTCCCTCCTTTCCGCGTCATTTTCATTATCATCAGACTCCGGAATCTGCGCGCGCGCGGTGCGTGTGTGTGCGTGCGTGTATGTACGTATGTATGTGCACGGTGTAATGGTGTAATAACGCAGGACACACGGACGAAGCACCAATTCAAGCAACACACCTACAACAGCCCTACCTTCTGTGACCACTGTGGTAGTCTTCTCTATGGTGTCATCCACCAGGGCATGAAGTGCCAAGGTATCATATGACGAACGAAAAAGAAAACGAGATCCCAGCGACACGTACACTTCGAGCACACGCTATTCCTCGCATATTACATCCACAAGGATAATACATATACACACACACACACACAAAACATCACATGATGTGAACACACACATTTACACATGATGTACAGTACACCATTTATAAGTTTTTCTTTTTCCTTCTGTTTACTTATTGCTATAGTCCAGCGCGTGATGTTGCTTTATTTCTTCGCATTGTGTAACTCCTACGTGTGTTCTCTTGATCTTTTCTTTGCTCTCTCTTTCTCTCTCTCTCTCTCTCTGTCACACACTTTTCTGTAAATATTGTTCTCGCTGTAAATATTGTAATATAGCGCTAGAAGTTTCTTATTCTTCTCGCTGTATTCCCATTCCGTCGTCACGGCGGAAGATAGAAATCTGATTAATCGCTTTAACAATGATTGCAGATGAACGCGACGATCTACTGTCTTCCTTTATTCGCGCGCGTTCAGACGTAATTTTGCTAATGCAATTAGCGGAGCTTTTAATTACGTAATGTGTCCCTTGGCGCGGATTAGGCACTGATTAGGCATTGTGTCATTGCCAAGTGGCTTTTGTGCGCATTAACTATGGTCTCTCTCTCTCCCGACCTATACGTGGCTACGTATAGTATATGTGCGCGTTTGCGTGTGTGTGTGTGTGTGTGTGTGCATTTGTTAGGTGCATATTAACTTGCTTTACTTATGCACAGTATGCGTGTGTGATTTGTTTTTGCGTGTGAGAGAATATGAAAAGAGATTACACGAAAAAAAAAGACTTTCCAAATGCATCCGCAAAACACGCACACATTCTCTTTTTGTTATTTCTTTTTATCCTCGAATCTCGCGTGTTCGCGTATATATGAAAGAACTCTTTCTACTTAATAGTACGTTTTACGAGCCGTGTATTTACATTTGCTCGCCTCGAAAAAAAAAGTGTTAGAGCGCTTCAAAAGAGAATATACTCTTTCCCCGATAATTGGACGAAACTCGCTCTGTATATTTAGGCCGCTAACATCGGCCGTTTTGAACACGAGAAAAAAAAGCGAGATCGCTTTGACAATTAGTGCGCGAGCCGGTCAAGAGCGCATTTTAGCCACGATGCCATTGAGTCCAATATTTTTTTCACTCTGTCAAAACTTTCCTCGAAAATTGTAAACAATCTTTTGCACAGTCAGAAAAGAGGATATCATAGAAAGAAAGATTATTTAGAGACTGTCTCGGCCTATTAACATAATTTGATTGTTCGCGTTTTACATAAACGTGTGTACATGTATGCGCATTAGCCAATAAAAAAGTTTTATACGTTGGAGGGGAAAAGTTACCTAGAAGTTAGATGTGTTTTTCAAACAGAAGTATTTTAATATATCTGGTAAAATCTTTCTCTATTTAAAATGTTTCAAAATCGCATATTATTTTTATCCCGATAATTAAGTAAAAACAAACAATAGTTAAATTTGAAAAATATTTTGTTAATGAATTTTATACAATCGTATAATATAATAGATTTATCTTTTCGTACCGTTCTTAAACGTGTGTAAATTTGTTTATCACCTCCTCACTATACTTCTGCGGTCTCTTTGTCAATTTGTCTTTTTCTTTAGTGTTGCGAGTTTCCATCGTTGCACATTAATCGCACAAACATTTCACGTTTTTGTTATATTTTTTCGATGTGGTCTTTCAATCTCGTTACATTTCGTACGTATTTTCTTGCTGTACAATTATATTCGATATATTTCCAGAGTTGTTGACGTGATTCTTCGTCTCTTTGGCTATATTCTCTCTCTCTCTCACTCTCTCTCTCTCTGTCTCTCTCTCTCTCTTTCTGTCTCTTTTCCTTTTGTGTATATTTTTACTGTGTGTAAAACTTGGTGTTATGTGTCTCACGATTATTCATGTTCTAGTTTTCTGTTTGTACCACCGGTATAAAACCTGGATGTTTGTAAAAATAAAATTTTTCTCTACACAGTTTGTGTGAAAAAATGTACAATATAGTTAAAAAAACAGACAGCTGTCTTGCTAAAAAAATAGTTTAATTCTGTTTAAAAGAGAATTGTTTGTACGTCCGTATGTTTTTGTTTTTTTTGTTTTTACATGTTTTGAGCGACGTGTGTGGTAATTTTGCAACCACGCGTACACACAGTGTTTGTCACCTCTTCGATATTCCGCGCTCTTCTTTTTTTTTTTTGTATATAATATACATATATGTTTTATTCTTTCTACTTATGTGGACCAGTGAGAATTTGATGGTGTCTCGAATAAGAGCGATCAGGAAGTTGAAAACGGAGAAGAGAGCTACTTGGATATTATATTATTCAGCTTTTTCTTCAACAAAGTTGAGATCACCAACTTACGATTCCATCCAAATCCTATAACTTTTATTCGAATCTTTTTTTTTTTTTTTTTCAATTTTTTGCTCTGTTTTCAAGATTTTTCCACTAAAAACGGAGACATTCTGCATATATTTTTCGCACAAAGAGATAAATTACGTGTAATTTATAAAACGAAGTGCGTGCGACGTTACGAGTCGAGAACATAACAGACATATTTTCAGAGAATTTTCTTCTTTATAGATTTTATCTCACGTGATTCGCTTTTATACTCCACGAGCACGTTTATCATCATTTCCTCGTGTCGCGTTGGGCAAAGCCATCGCGTTCCGCTAATCTTTTCAGAGGGATCAGCGGCACGCGAGCCGTAATTTTACACGTCATCGATGCGAACGATAAAAGCGGTTAATCTGGCCGTTAAAAGACGCGCGCTTGTGAAAGGGGCGCGTTTCATCATCATTTTCGCAACAGCGATGGTAGATTAGATTTGATTAGCATAACGATATTCGGGTCGTTCATCCGTTCAGGTGACTCATCCGTATCGCACAGAAGAAACGAAGGAAAACAATGAACCTCGATATATTTGTGACACTTAGAAATTCTTCATTTCTTTATTCCGGGCAAATTCTTCTTGTTTTCAATCGTCTACGAGGATTGTATGTTCTCAAGCAATTTTGACGATCAGAGGCCACTTCGCAGCATCGCTATGTGGCGCAGGATGTGATCGGAAAGTTTTGTAGATTTCGTCATAGATAAATTTTTTGCGTATTTAACGCTGCGTTTTTTCCGCTGACGTTCCTTCGAGAGCGCTTTGAGTGAAAGCCTCTTTCCTCTGCACCAAGTCTAAGAATAACAGCAGTATTGACCATACAAGGCTCGATAATAACTGATGATAGTCTACCCACGTTCACGTCTCGTGGGACGGACTTTTATAGTCTTTTATGCGAGGGAAAATATTCATAGGTAACGCGACAAATTTCCAATCGACCATCGTGTGCGCTTGCGACAGCGCGCGCAATCTTTTAAGATTCTTCGACTAACGTCTCGTTACCTCGTTAGGGAAGTTCTGTATGTCACTCTGCGTGTGTATGTGTGCGCGCGTGTATGTATGTATGTGTATGTGTGTCTTCTGCTGTGTCAGAGAACTGGCATATTTCGCCGCAAAATTGTATTTTTCTCCGCTCTCTTTTATAAGAGGTAAATAAAATTTGCATTTGCGTTCGCTCTGCTTTGTAGTCGAAAGCTAGATTTATTTTAGTTTTATGCAAGGTATTCCTAATACGCTCGGCAGAGATTCGGTTAAAAAATATTATTTTATGATTTTTCGAATATTGAGAATTCGAATTTATGCGCGTAGTACTTTACACGCTTAAAAAAACTAGATTTTGCAGCGTTTGACTCCTTAATTCTTCGCTCAGTTAATTCTTTAGGACACTACGCGAGCTAATATTTGTTACAATATTCTTTTGATTTTGATTTTGTTTTTGGTTGAATATCGCAAACAGTAATTTGACCCGACGAGGATCTGCCGCTTCTGTATTCTGGTTAAAAAAAACTGAACACAATCACGCAAACAAAGCGTCGTAAACAAACTCACACCGATATACAGTGAATATGAACTCGGGAAGAGAGTTGCACTTGTGCGGCACACTCAATCATCAACGACGTTCATCGCAATCTCGTGCGCCTTGTCCTTAAACGTTCATTATATTCACGTGACTCACGTGCACATTTGTATTCCTTGTTGCTTCCGCTTCACTTCAGCTTCTGGGAAAAACAACGCGAGAAGATCGCGGGGATAAAAAAAAAAAAAATGGGGGACGGGGAAGTAACGAGGGGCTTAATGTTTTTTTCTCCTAAAGCTGGATTCCTCCTTTTGGGATGTCAATCGGTGTATCATCACCGTCCATTTCGATCTCTCCTTCACACAGGATCAGACCACAAATGAAGGACCGGGCTTCCCCGGGCCACTGTTTCTTGTTCTCAGGCGAGCCAAAAGCACAAATGGGACGTGTTCACGTACCTGACGCCGACCTTCTGCGACCACTGCGGCTCGATGCTTCACGGTATCGCCCATCAGGGACTCAAGTGTTCAGGTAGTTAGAAAACTAAGTAAAAAAAAAAAAAAAAAAATCAAGCGCGCTCGTCGATGACACGCCAAACCCGTTAAACGTGGCCAGAGAGCACATCAAATCCTTGATTTATAACACTGCCATCACCAACTACTGTCATCATCATCGCCAATTTCTATACTTACGAAATACGCTCCTCTCATTTAGGTCATCCGCGAATTTGTCACGACAGAATGATCAATTTAACGTACGACCCAGAATTTCGAATATCGGTTATTTAGTTGCGATATATCGGAGCGATGATTTTTTTTTTCATGCTGATAATACAAACGCGCGTTTGAAATGAAAACGCGCGCGCGTTATAATATGTTTATAATACGATTATATACTTTCACTGCGAGTACACAAGACCGTAAACGTGGTCTTGTGTTACTAATAACGTTTCACAGTTAATCGGAGTACAGTTGTGTTACGAGATTTTGCTAAAGCACGGGATTAGATATCTATATATATTGTCGGTATAGAGGACAAAGCAAGAAATGCCGATAAAAAAAGAATATCGAAAATCTATCGACGGTGCGAATGAGTAATTCGTTATATTGCTATTAATAGCCCTAACGTATCGATATCGCGCTTCATCGTTGCGCTCGTTTTGCGCACTTATTCGGAGACTCGGTTGCAGACGTTTCAGATTTCCAGGCCTCGTGAACATGACCGACATACACACGTGCGCGTACGTGTGTACGTATACAGTTCGGGGCGTACGTATATATTCACGCACACGAAGGTTGTTCCGGTTTAATACTCTAAACAATGAAAAGTATTAACGTTATCTTTGTTGCTTTTGCATCATAGTGTTGCGTGTTGAATCGCTTTAACAAAATAATCGCGTCTAAACAGATTTACGGAATACGAAGGTGGAAACCAATCAATTTTGTTTCTGTAGTTAATTTCATTAACGCGAAAGAAGCCATTCAACGGAAAGTAGAAGTACAAAAAAAAAAACGCGCAAAAGATTATAATCTCATGTCAAATATAATAGATTATGTATATGTCTGTATATGTAGTTTTTTTTAAAGAAACAAAATAGAAAACACATTCAGAAAAAAATTAGAACTTTTTTCCAAAGTAATGTATCATAATAGTTTATTTTGATAATCTGTTTATGTATTTGTGCTTCCATATGTAGAGAAACGCTAGTAAATAAAAGCCTAAATAATTATAGATATAGAGTTTAATCCACCCAAGTTCTGGATTCTAAAAAAAAAATCATTTTTCCATTAGTATTTTTATTTCTCCAATAGAAATAAATAAAATATTGTGTTGTCTATGCGCGAAATCGCGTTAAAAATCGCGTTAAAAATCGCGTTAAAAATCGCGTATTGTATATACACATCGTTTTGTGCAAACACGAACATTTATTCATGCGTTTTTTTAACCGGAAACATCTGAATACAAATTTTCCTCGGTAAGTTTAATATTCGAGACTTAACCACTTCGAAGTCAAAAGCTGCGGATGGTCATCGTTGTATCGTTGACGTCCGCAAAAGAGATCTTACTTAAAATGTGAGAGCCTTTCATTTGTAAGAGCGTGGTTCACTTTTTCGCTCTGTCATTCTCGCTGCGGGTTTTTTTTTTTTTTTTTTTTTTTCTACACGGGCTTTAGACCGCGTAATCATCCTCTTGCTGCACCTAAAAGCATCTTTCTCTGACAAGACGATTTGCCATCTCACATTCACAAGGCGCGCTCTATATCTTCTCACTATCTTACTCTGCCGCATCTTTCTCTTTCTCTCTTTCTTTCTCACTTTCTCTCTCTCTCGTATAAACTCGTGGAAAAGCTTCTGAACGACGAGACGCACGATTACATGCCGACTGACACAGAAAACGTGTACACCGAGTGTTGGAGAGCGGCCTATGTATTTTTCTACGTGAATTTTGCACGTGACGCAAAGTAACATAGAAATACATAACCGAGCGTCTCGATGACGTTCGCTCTGCGCTTTCTTTCGGAAAGATAAGAAAAAGAAAAACGCTGGATTTTTCTCTCTTTCTGAATTCTGAAAAAAAACGTTCTCTTCTCACGAAACATCTTCCCAATGTCACACTCAAAAAAACACCTTGCTCCGTAATTTGAACATGTCACGCGTTCACTTAGAAAACAAATAGAATAAAAAACAAAAAAAAAACAGTAACGCATCCCCGTGCGCTCTCTACGGTAATGTAGAATATTAATGTGATCGTTATTGCGGTCTTACGTAGGTATATACTTTCAGCCTTGGTATATTTTTAATTGTGTTATCACAACTGTACTGTATTGTATACCACACCTCGCTCTCCTCTTCGTTCTCTCAGTACGGACGACCATCCTGTGTCTATGCTCGACGACAAAAGCGCGAGAGCAGAAATGTATTTTAATATACCCACTCGCCATTCTTCGCCTATATTCACCCGTTGCTTATTTACACGGCGCGGCGCATTCTAACCTTGTGTGTATCTCGCCGGCTGTTAAACATCCACCGATGCGCCATTATATATTATGCGCATCTCCATCAGTGTGCATTGTACATATGTATAATATTGTATATATTACCATTTTTCATATATCGTTTTCTCTTTTGTTCCATATATATGTGTGTTATACTTATTAAAATAGAATATTTTGTAAAATATACATATATATATGTATATGTTACATACACGCGTGTGTATATAAATTTACATATAATTTTTTTTATATTCTGAGGTATATCGCGCAGCTGTGTATGATGCTACAAAAAAAAAATCCGCAACTTGTAGCTATTATACAATATGAAATACATTCACACGTCGCATACGGTGAGATTCACGTTGCGGTAACGCGTAATTGGATTTGGTTATTAATTGAATTTATTACCGAAGCTTTTTCTCTCTGCATATAGAGAAAAAAGTTTATCTTAAATTTATCTTTTCGCGTACGTGCTAAGGTGCTTTATAATTAAATCTTTGTAATTTAGAACGAAAATTTTGAGAAAGTAAACTAAAATTTACTTGGGAGAACAAAATCAAATTTTATTCTTAACAATATTACACTGTAGCGTCTTGTTTATTATTAGAAGATTCATATATTAATTTAGTATTGTTTTTATAAATTCTCTTTTCTGATTTTCATTGCTACTGTTTCGTAGCTTCTTCAATTTGTTTTCTGTAAAATTCTAATAGATTGATAAAATGCGGGTAAAAATATATACGAATGAAGACTCGTCTAAATGTAGGTTTACTGTACACACGTATATTTAAATTTGTACACTGATATTACGATTAATACATACGCAAACGATATATATATATACAAATTTACATACATATGTATATGTACACAGACATTGTTTGCTGTGCATGCACGTATATATACGTTATATATGCATCTATCACGTCCATAGATTCCATTTATATATATATCAGCGCGTGAATATCAAGTAGTCGTGTATCTTATTTAGCAAACACGTGAACCTCTGATTGTATACCTGTGATTGTATACCATTTTATGTTAATTTATTATTACTCGGAAAGTTAGCTTGTGTTGATGACATGTATATTTGACACATTTACACACGTCGCTATCTGTCATTTTATGTCGAATTCTTCTTCATTACGAGATATTTTTTATCAACTAGATTAGCAAAACATACATTTCGTAGCGTAACATCCAGATATATCCGCATACGTACACGTGGGAAATTCAACAACAATCAATCAAAAATTATCAGTAGTTGCTTTGAACACAATATCATGGAAAACAGTTTCCTCTCTTTTCAGTCGCTCGTTTTTTCACATTAGTTTTCCTCCTCGATCAATGATCTTACAAACATTGTCCTCAGTAGCATGAGAAAGAATAAGTTTTCCTCGTATTATAAAATATGTATAACCCGTTAGCGATTTGTGTCTAACAACAAGTACGACGGTTATTTTGAAAGTGGTGTAAGCGAGAAGATAAAACTTCTACATAGAAGTAATAAAAAAGTAACTTGTTAATGCTACAAACTTTAAAATAAAAATATTAAAAACAAAAGAAAGTGAATATATAAAAAAAAATTCGAAGAAGTAACTTGGATTGAAAAATCCATTTTTAAAGACACGCACCGCTTTCGAAACAAACAACGTTCGTATTCACTGGCAGCCAAAATTTCTCACGTGTACGACCGCAGCTACAATTGAAAGTTTTCGAAATCGTGAAATAATTGATTCTTTGAAAAAAGAAAAACGGTCGAAAAAAAAAAAAAAAACAGAAAAACACAGCGAAAAAGAGAGAAAGATTGTAATCTGTGATTGGAGACTCTCTTGAGCTGCGGCCTCGGTTGAAAATGTTTAAGTGACACTACAAATCTCGATCCTCCTGCGATAATAAGAAAGAAAAGACGACGAGAGATTATTGTATTAACATGATGATATAATCTGATCTGATGACGTCTATGTAGCATGCGACATGAACGTACACAAGAGATGCGAGGAAAGCGTGCCGAATCTATGCGGATGCGATCACACCGAAAGACGTGGTCGTATACACCTACACATCACGTGTTCCGGTGGCAAGCTCACCGTAGAAGGTAAATAAGATATATCCAATAAGTCGTCGCTTTTTGCAAGTTTTGTTTTTTGTTTGTTTGTTTGTTTTTTTTTCTTCGTCTTTTCGGCTCATGTTACTAGCGTTTTTTTTCGACTCATTTTACCGCCGCGTTTTGCGATACTTTAACGAACGTATTCGTTCGGTTTTCGGTTGAAAATAATGATTAGCAAAAACCAGTATTGTACAAAATATAAATGGACGGGTCCGTATTACGCATCTTTTTTCGCAACATTCTGAAATTGATTCTCGTTATCTGGATATACGCGCGTACTCCAGAGCCATCGCAGAGTGCGCGCAGTTTCTTTCATAAGCACTTTACGATAAAATTACTTATTTGTTTGTTCTGCAGTGCGGGAGGGACGAAATCTCATTCCAATGGATCCGAACGGGCTATCGGATCCCTACGTAAAACTGAAGCTAATCCCGGACTCAGATAACGTAAAGAAGAAAACAAAGACAATCAAGTCGTGCTTAAACCCAGAATGGAACGAGACAATCATCTTGTAAGAGTCGCTTCTCGCTGGGTCATATTAAAAAAATAACGTTGCTCCAAGTTTGTTAACGCAATTGTACTTGTAAATTACTTTACTCTTTGTGTATAAATAATCTCGCAAACTGCATAAGGCAACGATTAGAGCAAATTGGATTTTACTATTAGCGACCTCAAGCCTGAGGACAAAGACAGGCGGCTGTTGATCGAGGTGTGGGATTGGGATCGAACGTCTAGAAACGATTTTATGGGGTCCCTGTCCTTCGGCATATCGGAACTTATCAAAGCGCCCGCGAGCGGATGGTTTAAGCTCCTCACTCAAGAAGAGGGAGAGTTCTACAATGTACCTGTTCCTGAGGAAGGCGTTGATCTCGCCGAACTTAAAAGCAAAATGCGGGTATTTATGTATTTGACAATAATTTATTTCTGAGATTACACGCACACACACATACAAAAAAGTAACACGTATTGCTGGGGGAAACTGCAGAAAACTTCGGTAACAAAGAAAACGCACACGACCCAGGACAAGGATATACCGCATAACATGGGTAAAAGCGATCTGATACGTATCACCGACTTCAATTTCTTAATGGTGCTCGGCAAAGGCAGCTTTGGCAAGGTGAAGCTTTTGCTGATTTTGAGATTCAGCTAAGTTCCAAAAATTTGCCGCATTTCTCGACAGAATTCAATTTGGTAATTCAAGGTCTTGCTGGCGGAGAGAAAGGGAACCGACGAGTTGTACGCCATCAAAATTTTGAAGAAGGATATTATTATTCAGGATGATGACGTGGAATGCACGATGGTCGAGAAGCGTGTGCTCGCGCTTTCCAGTAAGCCGCCCTTCTTGGTGCAACTGCATTCTTGCTTTCAGACAATGGTACGAGTAGTACTTAATTTTTTTTTTCTCTTCCTCACACTCGAATTATGTATGTACGTATTTCGATCAGTAATTTACGTCTATCTGTAAAAGTTAGATTGAAACAGAGTTAATTAAAACTTTCTAGCGAAGACCATCTCGAATTAGTGTGAAAATACAACTTGGTTTATTTACATTTGCAGTTTTCAACTTTATTAGCTCATCGAAAGTAGTGTAATTTTAATATTAAATCTTTCTCGAGAATATACAAATGTCGGGCGAAGAATATAAGAGCTCTTTAGCACGCGAACGTTGTGTGAGCCACAGTGAAAGATTAGTTGGAACACACACTTTGCTTGTCGCTTATAAAGATCCCCTTTCTGTTTTCCGCTTCTCAGGATCGTTTGTACTTCGTGATGGAATATGTGAACGGCGGCGATCTGATGTACCAAATACAGCAGTGTGGTAAATTTAAAGAGCCGGTGGCAGTGTGAGTATTTTAGCGTCCGTGAACGTGCTCCGCTTTAACTTGCGGATCGATATTCCTATTAAAGCGCCGCGAGAGACGACGGCGATGACGTGGGAACTCGCGGAGGATGGGAACTCCTCTCTCTCTCTCTCTCTCTCTCTTAAGCAATTCATGTTGTCGAACTTTCTCAATACTATTTTGCGCGAATGTAAAATGAAAACCGATTGTACCTGGATGATATGTCTCGCGTCGACCTCATCGTCGCCGTCACATCCGAATCTCTCGATTGTTTTAAATCCACACGTTCACGGCATTTATCCCGCGAACACATTTCTTAATACACACATGTAAATTTCCGTTTCGCGAAAATCCCGATTGATTGATCTCAAAGACAAGTGTGTTTTTTCTCAAACGCTTGCAGTTTCTACGCGGCCGAGATAGCAATCGGCTTGTTTTTCTTGCACTTGCGCGGCATAGTTTATCGCGATCTCAAACTCGACAACGTCCTGTTGGATCAGGACGGTCACATAAAAATCGCAGATTTCGGAATGTGTAAGGAGGGCATCACCGGCGACAAGACAACCAAAACCTTTTGCGGCACACCCGATTACATAGCGCCCGAGGTAAGAAATACGCAAGTGTTGTATTATTCAAAGCTATATATCGAGCTGTTGATTCAAACAAGTGGTTTTAACAAAAATGCGAATTTTATGTTCAACAACTCCCGTCCACTTATCCACTTTGTCCTCTGGCATATCTTGTGAAATAAAGTTTAATTTAAAGTTTGGGAAAGAGAAGAGAATCTGTGAATTTTACACGACTTGTCTTCTACTGT
The DNA here is from genome assembly GCF_002006095.1 of Pseudomyrmex gracilis. Classification (NCBI taxonomy): domain Eukaryota; kingdom Metazoa; phylum Arthropoda; class Insecta; order Hymenoptera; family Formicidae; genus Pseudomyrmex; species Pseudomyrmex gracilis. The sequence goes on along the minus strand of NW_018020839.1, from coordinate 163,541 downwards.
TACGTGGGAAAATTTCTCTTTATCTTTTTATTGCTCAGATTATTCTGTATCAACCTTACGGCAAGTCCGTGGATTGGTGGGCTTACGGTGTATTGTTGTACGAGATGCTAGTAGGTCAGCCGCCGTTCGACGGGGAGGATGAAGATGAACTTTTCTCCGCGATTACAGATCATAATGTTAGTTATCCAAAGAGTTTGTCGAAAGAGGCTAAAGAAGTTTGTAAAGCAGTAAGTGTGTGCTTTCTTTCACACTCCTACTCGTGTTAGAATTTCAGAAATGTCATGAAAAATTTCCACGTGGCATTTCATCTTTAATGTTAAATTTATTTATTATTGAGTATATTGGTGATAATACACGTGTTCTCGAGCTCACGAAATTTATTGCAGTTCCTCACGAAAAACCCAAGCAAAAGATTAGGATGCGGATTGCGCGGTGAGGAAGACGTGCGAATTCACGCGTTCTTCCGGCGTATTGATTGGGAAAAGATAGAAAACCGCGAGGTGCAGCCACCCTTCAAGCCAAAGATCGTGAGTATTTTCTCTTGGTAAACAATTTTTTATTCCGGAGGAAAGCGTGTGTGTACATATAATGATTGTTTGGTTTTTTCGTGTGTTTCAGCAACATCGTAAGGACGTGAGTAACTTCGACAAGCAGTTTACGTCGGAAAAGACAGACTTGACTCCCACGGATAAGCTGTTCATGATGAACTTGGACCAGACGGAATTTATGGGTTTCTCGTATCTAAATCCGGAATTTGTGCAACACGTCTAAAGCGAATACTTTTTCTCAGATTCGCATCCATCCTTCACTTCATTCCTCGTTGTTCATCTCTTTATCACTCAGGGTTCTCTTATCTTCCTCTCTCTCTCTCTCTCTCTCTCTTTCTCTCTCTCTCTCTCTCTCTCTCTCTCTCTCTNTCTCTCTCTCTCTCTCTCTCTCTCTCTCTCTCTCTCTCTCTCTCGCTCTCGCTCTCTCGATCCATTTCTTTTTCTCTCTTTCTTTCTTTTACTCTATCTCTCTCTGTCTCTCACTATATTCTCGTAAATAATAATTAGCGAGAACATAGAGTGTTGTCATTTTTTGATCTTCTTCTAAGAATTTCGCGCGAGACCGTATTTGTCTAAACGGTCGCGCGAATAACCGCGAATTGTATACAACGTTGTTAGAGAAGGATAAACAAAAGAAAAATAAATAAAAAAAAAAAAAAGAAATCGACGTAGGTGCGTAGTATTTGTCGAAATAAAAAAATTCGTGATATTTATCGCTATATTTATTGAGAAAGAATGTCGGTGAAGTTGCGAATGCGCAGAGAAATGGCGCGTGTGGGAACGCATTTCTCGCAAAATGAGGATAAAAAGAAAAGATTGCGCGTAAGAAAAAAAACTTGGCGGAAAAAAATTGTCAAAATCGATGTCTTCGTTCTCTGCGTATATTATAATTATTATGCATTTACTTCGGTAGTCTCTATTGTTCCCCTTCCAGAATATATTGTATGTGTGTATACTCACGTTTATATATATAACACGGATACAAGAGCGTACACACGACATCTTTTCTCCGTTTTTTTTTTTTTTTTTTTATTTGTTGGTAGAATCTCCCGTGAGTTTCAAGTATTTTATCTACTTTTTACCTCCGTCGTTCTTTTACGACGGAGCCGCGAAGTACGACGACGACTACGGAAATCGTGCTGACAATGAGTCGTACACTCGAATAAATTCAAATACTATTATATCAGTAATGACAAGAGATTTTGATGCGAGTCGAGAATGCGCTGAGTCGATCGTGGCCTGATGTTGATGATAAACAGAGAGTATCATCTACTAACGTACTATCCAGACAGCAGACACAGATGTTTGAAAGATGACTGAAAAATGAACACTTTTTGTTCGGTACATCTCTTGGACATCTTTTTGCATTATGCAAACAAAACAATAAAAGACATCTTTTCTTTGTCTCTCAGTTCTCGATGCTCTCTGGATAGTTCACGCATTTGCGCGGAGGTAATACAAGTGACAATATATGAAAATAGCGATGCGCGCACAAAGTTTTACGCATTCTTTGCCGTTGCTGATAATACATACTTGTTGCGCGCGAGATAAGATTCTATTGCCGGTTCAGATACACGAGAACGTATGTACAAGTCGAACTCTCTGTGATTATGCGACCTTTTTTATCGTATGTTTGAGAAAACAGAGATCTTACAAGATTTTGTGTATTTATATTATATATAAAAAAAAAAAAAAAAAAAAACAATTTTTCGTGTGATTATATAAATATTTGACGACGAGCAAACGGCTGATTTCAGACAGGGATCTCAATGACAATCGAAAGGATCAAACACAGTGTTCTGATCCACTTAGCGCTTTCCTCACGCATCTTTGTATAATTAATAAAACTAATTACGCTTTCTCTCGTCGAGTCTTCCTAATTCGTCTCGTCGAAGAGGTCATGATTATCGGAGAGGGTTTAGGTAAAAAAACAAAAAAAAAACTAGTACAAGCGATATAGAAAAAAAACGATATTTACCTCCTCTTCCCCTCAGTCCTATTTTTTCGACGGTCGTGACACACATGTGCTCATTTGCGATTGGTAGCATGGCTAATAATTAATTACTGATTAATAAGCGTGATTATGGTAGAGATATAGTTGACGGGCTCGACGTGTGAGCTTTTCCTTGGATTTTTTACATCTGACATATAGTGACAACTCGACGAAGGCGACGAGCTTTTGAAATTGTCGCATTTACAATCGATGTAGTACTGTTGCACGGATCGTAAAAACAGGCCAACAAAGAGCTTTCTTTTAAAAGACTCACGAAGGACATCCGTCATTTTGTGCTGTAAGTTTAAATATTCGCTTGGTTACGTTATTTATGTTGTTTACTTTATATAAACGGTATAAGAGTCGGAAACAGAGAAAGTCGCGATCGCTCGTCGAGTTGTATTACATATATGTGTATTATAAAAATCAAGATTCGAGAACCAGATCGAATATACTTTTCCTTATCTCGTATCTGTCTTCTTACGTAAGCAATGAAGTTTTAGTGTTGTTATTATTATCGACTAGATAAATGTCAATTTTATTGCGGTAGGATTCGATCTTCTGCATAATTATTGTTATTCGATGAAATTTATTTTCGAATGCAAATCCCGTTGGGGTGAAAAATTCGTTCGTACTGTGTTGTGCAAGATTTATTAGAAAAATAGATACAATTTTATGTATTACGAGTTTCTCAAAAAAGAAAAAAAAAACTATTGTATAGCATGCCACGCTAAAGCATACAAGTTTGCATTTCTTTGAAAAATTGAAATCATCACCGAAAGAGAATGTGATTTGACGGTGAAAATTTTACTTTTAGCTCTTCCGCCCCTATTTTCAACGAGCAATTCAATTTTATTCTCTCCGATTGGGGACAAAACTTCTCTCGTCGCAAAATTATCTTTTCACTTTTGTGCGACGTAAATACTGAGTAATTTATAACTTACGAGTTCGGCATTTGGAAACTAGAAATTTTGTTGTTGTTTCATAGAGTATTGTATACGTTACTAATTATATATATATAATTTATATATATATATATATATTATTATATTATATAGAATTATATTATATAAGTCTTTCTCTCTTCTGATGTAGTAGTTACGGCACCCCCAATTCTCAGCATATCTTGTGTTCTCTAGTGTTTGTTTTCTACGACAGACGTATTTAAGATTATACCATTTTTCGCATACTCACATACAATATTATAGCAATTTCAAATAATGTAATAAAAAGCCTCTGCATCTATGTTAAAATGAAATATACCATTTCACAACCACAGTTAAGAGACCTCGATATCAGTTTTTTAACTCGGTAGTTATTTGGATTTCTTATTTTGTTGAAGTGCGAACTTTTCAACATCCTCGCAGGGAGCCGCGCCCGAAATCTATATTTTTATACTAAAAAAAAAAAAAGTAAAAAAATAAAGTCGAGAAGGAAAGGTTATTGCTTTCCTTCCTTTTCTATGTGTATCTCTCTGGTAGACAGTCAGTTATAATCGTGACACACTTGTAATGCTCTTTAGTCTGTCAAAGGCACTGATGTAAAAAAGCTCCTTGATAATATAAAATATCGTAATCGTCAACAACATAATATTTGTGAAAAAAGTGCGTCATAATAGTAAGTTGGATTGCAAATTTCGACAGTTACGTAGTAGTCGAACAAAATACATTTTGAAAAAAAATTTATTTTCGTCGTGGCGGTACTTTATTTTCAGATAAATTCTCGCAAATTTTCTCCAAGAGAGTTTTTGCGTCAAATTTATGTAGATGGGTGAGATAGCGGCGTGAATCAATTTGAGTTATCAGATCTTGTTACGAAGTAAATATTTTAGGTTTTTCAAAGAAACAAATTACTTTTGACGATTTTGCGCACGTAAATTTTTTTATGTGACATAAACGATTGTGTAAAAGGGAAGAGAGATTTTACAAACGCAATATATTTATGAATATAATCGATTTATTATTAAGCTTGTACTTGTATTTCTACAGTCTACGCTAAAGTGTTGTAATGTTAGAGTCGACAAAATTTGACTAACGCTTTGGATTACCAGTATACAAAGTTGAATTCTTTGTCAAAATTCATTCGGTGTGACAGTTAATTACAGCTCAATTTTAACTATATACAATACAGAGGTTTTCTAAGTTAAAAAAAAAAAAGGTTACTGCCTTATTATATCAGTTTTTATAAAAATAATTGTATATAATGTGAAAAATCTATTCGCAAAATCTTCACAATCTCTAATACAGGTAAAAATAAAACAGATAGAAGAGAAGACAAGGAAGAAAGAGAGAATCGGACCAAAAGCCGGAGTGTGAAAGAGATAATAAATGCAGAGCTGTTATTTAAAAATCGCACGTTACTTAGAAATCATTATCGTAGTGTTCGTATAAATCGTTCGTTAATTTCTATGTACAAGTTGTGATATTTCGCTACAAAGTTAAACATCTACTTATTCACATCTACTTATATATATATATATATATACACTAAGTAAATATATAGAATATAAAAAGTTGTATTGTTGTGTCGTCAAGAAGGCAAAGAGGAAAATCACTCCCTCCCCCCATCCATTTTCTATGACGAAATTGTGGGTCTCACAAATCGCGAATCTATGAATCCAAAGATAAGAGAGAATGACGTGGAGAAGAGAAGGCCGCGCAGCACCGGAGCTGGCGATAAATTTGTAATTCAACGAGCGAAAGAAAGAGAGAAAAAGAGAATTTATCATCCAGAGATAAGAATAATGTGAAGTGACGAATCTAGAAAGAGAATACAACAGAGTAGCTATTACGTACCTTTTTGGAATATTCAATTCTAATTAGAATAATATCGATTTGTATCGCGTTTTTCTTTTCCTTTGAAAAAAAAGAAAAAAGAAAAAAAAGAAAATCGATGAAAGTCGCAATCGCTCTCGAGTGAAATCGACTCCGAACAAAGTTGCACAATCGATCTATGGATTCAAAAATTTGCGATCTGTACAGATGTACAAATTTATTTGTGTATACATTGGTGATAACACAAGTACAAGAAATTTAACATTTTTGTCTCGCTTCTTAATGAAGGAAGGTGATTTCTGAGATTGGATTCGAATTCTAGCACATTAAAATCTACAAATAAAAAAAAATCACCTTTCTTTACCAATGAGCAAAAATTATATGTTGTACAGTGTTGCAATTAATCGACACGTAGTTCGATTCTGTTAAACTGATATGTACGTACACTCGGCAACGCTGATTCGTCGACTGGCCCCCAGCGCGGGGCTTCTATCTGGGGTAATATCTGGTGTCAACGAGGCAGTGTTGACGAGAGCACAAGCTATGCCGCGAGCCTGCTCATCGGCCGAAATACTGCACGGTGCTCCAAAACATTGCCACTAACGGTGTCGTTCTCACGACAATTTCAAGCATACTGATCTCTTTTTGTCGGTGTGTATACTCGTTGCAATAGGACTCTACTCTCGGAGATGCGTTTATATTAACTTATCAAGACACATATATACGAATCAGTGAAGTATGTACAATTGTTCGTTCAGATAACATTCATAATTATTCAGAGTAAACTTTTCTTTGCTGCGAATTACATCAAGTTACGATACACTTCATGAGTCTGTCGTGTAGTTTTGTTAATATTGTTCAATAAAAACTCTCTCAAAACGTTCTCTTTGAAAAATTATGACAAAACACACGGATGAAAATTAGAGAAAGAAAGAGAAAGAGAGGGGGAGAAAGAGGAAGAAAGAGAGAGCAAACATATATATCATTTTTTCTCCCGATATATAGAATCTAAAAATCTAAAACTCACATCGTACACACAAGCTTACAACTACTAGAAGAATTGAATTGCGTTACGTTAATTTAGCGCTAAATGTAAAAAATAATAAATTTCCTGCGCTGCATTTTGTCTGCGCGACACGAAATTATCAGACGTTACACACAAACACGCGCACGCACACACCCCTACTCAGAAAAGACTTTTCCGTGTTCGGGTTTTTTACTTTTTATTTTTTTTTTTTTAAATCGATCACGTATCACAAAGTCAAACTGACTCGAATGTTTATCTCGCAATATATTTGTGCCTCCTCTTTTTTTTTATATTATTCGCAGATACTAAAACGTATCTCGAAACGGGAAAAAGAGGGAAAGAATTACACAGAATCTTTCCAAATGCGTACAGAGAATACATATATATATGTACGGAATTCAATGTAGACGTATTCGCCTCGCACTTTCTTTCAGCATTGAGAGGCCGAACGCAGTGGCAGACGAAGCGCGCGATTAATGTAGACGGCGAGCGGGATTTATCGTCTGATCCCAAACGGTTCGACATTTTGAGGCTTTTCGCCAGTGCGGTAGCTGAATACCGAGACGCTTGCATTCGTGTGCGTACGCCATAAAAGACTCACAGTAACAGTGCTCGGTCGGACATTCGCACATGTCATGAATGCAAGCTTTAAAATACATAGCGGGATTTACCTTCTTATGGCAAGCATCGAAGATCTGCGATCTCAGCCGATTGCACAATCTGTAAAAAGTGAAATAGCATGGTGTTCAAAAAAACTATTACTCTGACACATGAACAAAACTTTCACAGTGACGTAAAGAACGACAAAAATGCACAAACAAAACTGTGAAAAGAAAATAATCAAACTGCCAGCCAAATGTAAAAAGATAAAAAGATTTAAAAAAAGACAAGTACCAATAAAACATTAGTTGGAAAAAAAAACAGAGAACTCCAACTTACCGTTGATTCTTTCCTCGGCAACGTTTCTCGTTGTCCATGTTTCCGGGCCTCGAAATTCGGGTGCACATTTTCTTGGAGCCCACGGCCCAAGATTGGCCGAACTGCTGCGCATCTTGCACTACTCGGTTGCGTCGTGTAGTGAAGTCATCTTTGGTGAAGGAATTGAAATTACCGCATAGACCGCACATTCGACCTCTGTACAACGCGGGCACGGATACCTCGACGAAACTAATGCCATCCCAGAGGACTTTGACCCCAATCTGCGTGTTGACAATCACGCTATCAACTGTACGGTTGATATCCACTCGATTTGCGACGCGATAAGGAACATCCACTTTCTTCCCGTTCACTTTCACCCTCATTTTCTGACCAAGATTTACTTTCAAGTCACCGATCTGAAATATAATCGAAATACTGTTTTACATAAACGTAGATTATCTACAAAACAAAAAAACCAATATTTATACCAATTTAACGCGTGTCCCACCTTTATAGCAATGGTTTTGGTCCACGATGATATCATGGTTCTTCTGGCGTCATTAGTCACGCGTATGCTGAACGTGTGACCGAAACAATCACTGGCTAATTGATACTTGCACGCGCCCTTGAAACTGTAGACTTTACCGTCAAAAGTGCGATAATGAGGATCACCGAAAACTGTGCAAACTCCGTCACCTGTAAAAAAAAAATAAAAACAAATCTCTCTCCGTTCTTTTCGATTTTTTAAAAATAACATTTTAGCCCGGTTTAATGATTGAAATACCAAACAAATATGATCGTCAATCATAAAATATAGCAGCGCGACATGTACTTACTCTCGACACATTGCGGGCAACACTGACCCGGCGGATGTTCCAGTCTTGCATTCGGCGGACAAGGATTCAACTGCGGACACATAGACATTACGCAACGCGATATGCCCTGTTTGCAAGTGCATGCCCTACAAGCGTCAAGCTTCCAATTTTCGCCATCCTGCCTAGGACAAAACGGGACATTTAAACCAAAACAAAACACAGGTCGTCTCACAATTATCAAAATTCCAAAAAGATTTATTTCTCGTTCGAGATGATATTACTGTTAATTAGACAGAACTCTACATGCTCTGTTCACACACAACATCCTTTGATCTTTGCGACAAGGTCGACGACAACAATGTGATACTCGCCTCGTAAGTTCGTCCGTTGAGGGTGCAAGAAGCTCTGCTCTCCTCAACGTCCGGGCATTGGGGACAGCAGCGATTAGCCGGACGTATCTGAAAGTTACTGGGACATTCCAGCACCGGACAGGTCTCCCTGATGCACGACAACGACGAATTGTTGCAGGTGCAAAGCGTGCAGTGATCGTCGAGAACAATTTGCTTTCCCGGCTGGAACACCTCTTTGCCGAGCAAGCAAGAACCGCCAGGAGGTTTGAAAAATCTTCCAGTACCTGTGTACCGCGAGTAAAAGCGAGTGCTTAAAATTTAACATATTTACTGCCCTTAACTACGCAAAAGTAACCGCAAAACGCGCCGTTATTTATAGACTGGATAGAGTTATCGAAACGATGCGTTTCATATTTTGTATCGAGTGTTTCGCCCGGAATTTAAAACTTGATATTTGTCTATTGTTAGATGGCAGCGCGCGTATCTTATTCTCGGATGATTACATGACAATCGTAATACTACACGCGACTGGTTTTTGCGCAATTGCGACATTGGAAAATAATCAGATTCGCATAAAACCGGTTCGCGTCTCTGGTATTAAGAGAGAGAGAGAGAGAGAGAGAGAGAGAGAGAGAGAGAGAGAGGGAGGGAGGGAGGGAGGGGGAGAAAGAAAGAAAGAGATTGGAATGACCTATAAATTCAAAGTAACCTTAATTGTTTGTCTATTCGTTCCAGAAAGTATATATATTTTTTTCAATGCTCTTGCAAAGCAAAACTCCGATCGCTATTAATTTCTCGGCACTCGAGTCGCTTGCGCAACAAAGCAATTTTGTGTGTTTGAATCTTTTATACGATATTGCGCATCATCGAGCGGCACCACAGTTGCTCTCAAACAAACAAGAAAAAAACTCACATCGCGTACTTCACGTCGAGAGAACAACAATAAAGAGAATAGTTAGTCTCCTTTTCGAGCCGAAAAAATTCAGCTAATAAATCGAAATAATTTCGAATTGCGCGGCCGATGCGCAACGCGAGATTCTCTCTCATTTCGAATAATAAAAATTATATAACTCCTTTCACCTCGACAGCGCGGACAGCACTCCCCAGGATCGTGAACAATCTTCGACGAAGGACAATTGAGCGTCGGACAGGCTTGTTTTGCGCAGCTGAGGTATCCTTTATTGCACCTGCACGTTACACAAGGATCTTCGGTTGTTGTCACCGATCTGTCCGCGGTGACTCTCTGTCCGTTCAAAAGGCATCCTGTGAAAAAAATGTAATGAAATTGATGGTATTAGAGAAAGGATGAATGGGAAAAATGATAATCCAAAAGAGGTTTTTGCGTTTTTTCTTTCCATCATCTACGGTTTCCGATTATATATTTAAGTTTTGCATCACGTATCGATTACGTCGAGTTATAATACGCGTGACATCGAAAAATGTGGTGTGACGAATATCGAACGTTTATTTATACGAAACAAAACGTCACAGTTACGTAAGCTTGTAAAAACGCAAGTTTCCCCCCCCCCCCGCAACAGGTTAAAAACGTTAAATTTATGGAATTACAGGTTTATAATCGAAAGAAACATTGTAACGTATATGTGTGCGTACGTTTTATTGTTCATTCGGTTTTCGTTGGAATATAGAAGCGCGTTGCGCGGTGTAATTTTCAATCATTATCGTTCCCCTCTCTCTCTCTCTCTCTCTCTCTCTCTCGTTATATCGAGGGAACATTCCAGGCTTAATTGCGCGGCAAGATGCGTTCAGGGGATCGTGAGAAATATTTGTGAGAGATTGGTGTGGGTAATTAGCGGCGGCAGTCGGGCAGCAACGTCGGGAGAAAAGGTGGAAGGATGTGTGTTACGCACCTTCGCATACGGGACAGCATTGGCCGGGTTGGGCCGGTTTCGGCTTCGAGCAGGGCGTGTAACATAGCAGCTTTGATTCAGTGATGACGCCCGCTTTGCAAGCAAATATTCGGCACGGCTCATTTCCTTCCGTCCATTCTGTGTCCGATGGATGATAAACGCCGTTTCGCACGCATCCTGTATAACCGATTCAGAGAATCAGGTTTTGTCGAAATCGTCAGAACAGCGCGCGTCGACAAATAGCGTAAGGAGAAATAATACGTAGCTAATGAATATATTACGCGTGTTAAAAGAAGATTCAAAATGTACAAGACAATTCTAAACTGTGTCTGAAATGTGTTTAGACATCTCCGGAGATTAGATTTTGCCGTCGGGGCGAGCGCTACACAAGCAATCTTACGTCATCATTAACATAATTAATAGGGGACGATAACGGAGGTTGCGCGCGAGCATCTGTCAACTATGTGTCGTAAACAGAGACAGACGCGCTCGTGACGCTCAAGTTCTCCCGGGTTTATCGCCGACTATTGGCGGCGAACAGAAGTGCCTTTGTGCCTCGGCGAACAATGCTCTTGTCGGCCGAACATTCCCCAAGTCTATGTGTGTGTGCGCACTCGCTTTTCCTTCTTGCGTCGCTCACATATTCGCATTACGCGTTTCTCTTCTTCATTCTTTCACAGCGCGAGGTCGGTTTTAAATCCAATTAGGACGATCAGGATAATTAACCAAATTAGCGCGAACGTACGGAAAAAATCTGTTGCGTACCTGTACATCTCTGACAACACTCCTTGCCGCGCGGTTCCATCATCGCGTAGCAACCTTCGGTGCTTGGACATTCCACTTGCCTCAGACATTCCACGAATCCGTTCTGAAAAAAAATTAACGATAGGAAATTTACTTACCTATCTTGCCTTTACAACACAGAGAGCGCAGAGAGATTATTTCGAAAGCCGCGGACTCTTCTTCTCTTCGTCCGCTTTCTTTCGCATATTTGTAAGCAGCTACTTTCAAAAGATACGTTCTCTAAGCCGGTATCGCGTAAAAAATGTGCGTGTGCGTCAGCGCGCACGATATAGGAGACGTTCACTTTAATAAAAAAAATAAAAAAATAAAAAAATAAAAAAAAGTAAAGAAAAAGTTTTCACATTTTCGCGATTACTTCGCTTCAGCGGCGTTCGAAATTGTAGACAGTTTCGGCGCACGAGAATTATCGCCGGGCGCGAACAGCTGGGATAGAAATGTGTGGACATTCTAAATAAAACGGCATTATATGAATCGGAAATTTGGCCGCGGCGATTTGAGTCACGCCGCAAATATCTCGTGTCGAGGTATTCCGGCTTGACATTTTGTCGCTCGTCTTGTCATTCAATTCCGTGTTATTCCGTATACGTTACCCGCATTTTCTCCGATTTTACGCGCATTATCGAGCTTTTATGTACTCACGAATTTGTGTTAAAATTACGTCAACTAATTTAATTAACGTACACACAGGTCGAACGGTCGCGAGACGCGCGAGACGAGTCAGTTTTCAGTTACGCAATGTGTCCAAAAAGCAAAATTCGTTCCGTTGTTAATGTAAAAAAACAACAGATAGCGCGGACAAAAATGCACCAAAATAGAGAAAGGATGACAAACTTGAGATATTTATAATTTTTCTATTTGAAACGAAAAATTACACAAGGTAGGTAAAACTAAATATATGCCGTAGAAAATATTTGAAAAAAAAAAAAAAATCAACAAGCAATGAAGTAATCGCTTATTACAAATCGTGTTGAACGGCTGTTCGTTCGCTCCTTGTAAATTGCAGATAATTGATCGGGGTCGATCAGTTTGGTGCAACAAACAAATAATTATGTCACATGCCGCCGCTGACACGCTTGTTGTTCGTTGCGGCTGTAGCAGCAGCAACGGCGGCATCAACGGTAACAGCTGAGCGAAAACAAGAAGCCTCATCTTCTGGTTGGCCACAAGAGTCGACGAGTCAATGAACCAAACGCGCAGATAAATCGCCGCGGTCGCTCTAAGATCACTCGCGATGCGAGTCGGTACGTCCGAGAGAAGAGATGTATCGAGGCTATTATGGCGGCGCGCGTTATAAAATACACAGTGCACGCACACACGCGCGCGCGCGCGCGCGGGACGTGCGATCGCGTGGTGTCCGCGTGTGCTATTGTACACACTAGCCAATACACGAGCGTGAAATACGGGGGATCGAAGTGGAAATTCCTTCTCTTTTGACCTTCCGAACCAGGCCAAGCTACTTTAACCCCTTCAACCGATCCGTTACCGAACGGCGTTGCCTCGTCGCATGATAACGCGTAATCTGCGAACTGGACTACACATGTGAGAGACCGATCATGTGTCACTCTTTTCTCGTTCTTTCTACCCCGACCTCTCTTTGATTTTTTTCTCCTCGACCAACAAACCCCATTCGATCGTTCAGCAATTTATTTACCTTACAAAGACAGCGGTAGCAGGTCGTGTTGACGAGCTTGTCCAGAGTGACGTCCTCGCCTTCGGCGTCGCAGGTTTCCCGACTTCCTGTAATTCGAAGAGCGACAATCAATCGCAATGAGAAGAAAAATGAACAAACGCGCGGTCAGAGAGCGCTGTGCGCTCTCGTTCGCGCGAATCGATATCGTGTTTTTTTTTTTTATTCTTTTTTATTTTTTTTTTTTTATTATTTTTTTTATTATTATTTTTTTTTAATAACGCGTCACAATATGTAAACAATTATCGAGCGAGTCCGATAGAGACGCTACAATCAACAACGTGGCATTCTTTAAGCGCGATATGAACGTCGTAAACGTACCTCCAGGACGTGTACCGCACAGTCGTTAAATTGTCCATTTCCCAGCGTAAATCATGTCGCGTTCCGCTGCTAGATCTCGACGAAGTCGCCACCGCCAACATCCCTCCCGGTTCCCTCGCACACGTATTCCTGCACACTTTAAGAGCAATTGTTTGTTGTAAACCTTCAAAATCTTTTTTTTTTTTTGTTTCACATTATTTACATTACTCGAAACGATAATTTACGTAGATCGTTAAACTTGCGAGCACCGAGTGTAAACTCTCTGGTTTCAATTGTCGTCGTAAGAAAGAGAACACGCGCGTTATATTTCACAAAGTCGAAAATAAAGGAATACAAGTCTTTTTTTCCTCGCTTTCCTCCTCTCGTTCTCCTAAAAGGACGACGAAAAAATTGGTTCCTTCCCGCGAAACACTTAAAGCGTGTTTCTCGTCTTATTCTCCGTCACTGCTCTCAGAGATTTAACGCAACGTGCAGCATTTCGAGGCGGGTTTCGCTCTCTAAACTTACTGTTATAAACGTTCGCTAACTCGGCTAACTTGTTCGAACGACGTTGACACTGATTGTTTCCAAGTGCGCAGGAATGCGTGTGCGAGAAGGATGTGAACGGCGGTGTCGGTTGCGACTATAATCTCTTTCCCTCAAAGAGTTCACACTTTTCTTTTTTTCTGTATATTTATTTATTTATTCTTACATTTTCCGTCGTCTTTACATGTGTTTTGTCTATTTCACCGATGAAGTTTTAGTGAAAAAAAAAACAAACAAACAAACAAAATAGAAAAAAGAAATAATCAGAACCGGCAAAACGGACGGTAATGAGTCATGAAACACTCGTGATTATTATTGCTGTACGTATAAATTTCAATAATTCATTTTGTATATCCAGTTTTATCTACGTCACGTTTAATCTTCCTTCGCTTCTCTTCCTATGATTCTTCTTTTACACGTTCTTTTCTCTGTAATATGGTTTTTGTTTTTTTTTGTTTCTTGCCATTCTTCTCGAGCTAGTTGCACGGAGTTAAAAACTCGGAGAGCAGTTTAAAAGAGAGACTACGTGCGTAATAATAACCGGCAGTGCGTTCTCGCGTTGGTAGTTCGTTGCGGATGTCACAATTTTGTGCGCGTAACAAACACATTCGTCGTGACAACTTGCGGAAAAACTCGCGACTTTACTAGCGTTTATATTGAGATCGTATTTCAGAATTTTTTTTCCGCGAAATAATAATTTCCACGGAGAAAACATTGTCAAGGAAACTAACCGTTTCTTCTTTGTAATTCGTATCTTATTACAGTTTTTTTTTTTTTTTTTTTTTTTAAACTATACGTCTCCACCGAGACGATGTCACGCTTTTCTTGACTGATTAGCTCTCAGTGCTACGCGCGATAGCAGAGAAACCCGATCTGGTGCGCGACGTGTCAACTTGGTTTTTAACAAGAGGCTAAAAAGATCTTGTTGTATTAAAGCCTACACTCTTGTGTGGCAACACACTCAAACACAAGTTTACAGTCATATGATATGAAAAAACAAACTCCAAGAGAAAGAATATTTTAACAGAAAGTAATAATAAAAATATAACTATAGTTGTTTTACAAATAAATAAAGTGCTGAAATTAATTAATGTACTTTTTTTAAATTAAATACTTAAAAAATTAACGAATGATGCAAAATCTCGCGGGTTCCTCATCGACGCGTTCCCAAACGAAAGGGAATCCCCGCCTCTCGGATTCTCGGAAAATTCTTTAGAGTAGATCGTGTTTCGAGAGAAACGCTTCTGTGTACCTGTTAGTAGACGTCGCGTTAACCTATCCTATCGCAGAAGCTCGCGGGGCGAACAAAACGTCTCTTCTTGTCGAGACGCGATGCGAGACAGCGACCTGTTCTCCGTTCGCGCGCGATGACTCTTGCGCGCGAGATCCGACTCGCCTTAGGAGCAAATAGAACGTCAGATAATGGAGATATAGACTAAGAATAGAGCGTTTATATAAAAGACGCAAATGGAGCGTAACGGGCTCGCGCGAGCGCACCGCGAGAGATAGCAAAGCAGCTGGAATCAGAAATTTGATCGCGGCGCGCAATGTAGGTATGTATGTATGTTCGCGCGCCATTCTTGCCGCGTCTGTTCGCGTGAGAACTGCCGTCACGAAACGCGAGCATGTATATATGCGCGAAGCAAGGATATAATGTCTTGCGCACTTTTAATTAGCAATCATCCACGATGTTTTCCTCTTCCTTATTCCACGAGATTTACATTTAATTCTCCTCAATTGTACGTTGCATATCGATAAAATTACATAAATATTCCGGTCGTCGAGTCACATCAATTGATATTGGCATCCCTTTGGGCTCTCGTCAGTCAATGAAAATAACATACATCGCTCACCTTTTATTATGCCACTTTCCGTGGCGGCCTCGCAACAACAACACGCGGTCAAGAGGAAGATCAGAGCCAAAGTCAAAGTCAGCGATGTCAAAGAAAATCGTTGCAGCTCCATTTTGGATCTCTCGAAATTTTCGCAGGGATCGGGTTTTTTTTTGCTGAAAAAGACATCAGACAAAACTACGTAAGACAGATGTTCTATTTGTTGTAATAATATGCAGCAAAGAGATAATTACATTCTATGCGCGTCAAAAAGTGTATTTTATTTTATATAAAGTCGCAATAGAAACTTAAAAATTATATATTAAATTTGAGGCGGTTTTGTTGCGTTATTAACATTAATGCAACAGCCTTATATGCTTCCGTGATTTTCTTCTTCCGGATGTGAATTAAAATATTCGTCGCGTCCGCATACATTTAACCTTTTGCGTCGACCGCGCCGGCTCACGTGTTTTTCATATAATACAACCGCAATTCGCGATAAAATATCGAGAAAAGTGCGAGTCACGTCGTCGCAACTCAACAAAGAAAAACACACACACACACATGTGTCGCGAGCGTTATTCCCAGTTTATCGAGAACGCCGGCGCCCAATTCATTATTCACAACACGTTAAGAGTATAATCTTCTAATACATCTAGTGGAGCGCTAACGAGTGCCTCGTTGCCGCGCTTGATTAATGGGAATTCTAGTGGCAGCGAACGTTTCGCGTTAGCGATTCCCGCCACCGCTAATCGCTCGAGGCGTTTGTCCTCAATCGCAGTCGATATCTGCACGATTGTGCGTTTTGTATGCACCGTGTGAGCGTCGTTTACACCCACGTTATCGATATGTCTTTATGGCGATACGGTGACGCGATAGATTTATTACCATGTGTGCGTGTACGCACATAGAAAAGACCGAAGGACTAAAAAAAGTCCTACTGTTTGTATTATATATAAAACATATATATATGTATACTACACATAGAGAAAGTCTTGCTTCTATGAAGCCGGCTGATACGAGAGAAGATCTGTTTCCGCTGTGTATAATGACGTGCGTAATGACGCGCTAACTCGCGATCGTTTGTAATCACGCGAATTGTTTGCACGAGCGCTGGCGCGAACAAACAACGTTTCACACGACGACACGCGTGTTTGTGTTGAAAGACGCGCGAAAGGAAATACTCGTCTCTTGCTCTTTCGCACGACGTAGTCGTAGATGTTTGTAGTAAAAAAAAAAAAAACTGCGTTTTGTCACACCGCACAAATATCTCCGCGCGAGCGAGTTTGCGAGATAACAATTCGACATTCCCTCGGGCGAGTTCGCGATAAGACAGGCGAATATTTCCGCACGCGTCGCGCGAGCACGAATCGTTCGCGTTCCGATCGGAAATATACAAGGCGGAGCTTCTCTTCGGACTCCAGATTTTCCCGGAGCGCTTTCGAGGCGCTACTCGGAAAGCTCCGACTGGATCGCCAACCGGTCTTCTCTCGTCAGATCCTGGTTAGATCCAAGTTCTCTAGCTAACTTCGAGAACTACTACTGTCCATAAAATATATAAAGATGATACTAACGTGATTCTAGCTCAAAAACTATTTTTAAGAAGTTTAATTAATATTTTATGTAATATTATAATTGGTCAACGAGCAAATTTTATTTCCGACGAATATCGTTCGTTTTAACTTGTGAAATTTCAATTCGTAAAATTTCATGCGCTGGGAAGTTTCTTCCATCAGTTCTTTGCTGTCCTAAACATGCGCATATTTTTGTTAAGAAAAAATTAAATTGTAAATTTATTCATTATTTAACTATTAATAGTTAAATACTACGAATATAGTTGCCACTGTCACTTCATTATCGCCCCTCTTTCTCCCCGTGGGATTTATTTTTTTCATTTTGCTCCGGAGTTTAATTAGGATTTCGTCATGACGCGAGAGAACTCCGGACCCCAGCTGCTTCGAATACGTTTTTTTTCCCAGAGCGCATCGCTAATTCGCCGACTAAGCGTTCCGATAGAATCTCGACGTCGCCGGCGAATAAACTCTTAACAAGCGGCGTTCCAAAGGGGAAGTTGTTCAGCTGGTTGCAGCGCTACTATATGCTAAAATAGATCGTATTAGCACTGTAGGAATTTACAAAGGCGCCCGCTTGGCTGGCAGCATCAACAATGTTGTTATTTGTCGATAGTGGAAGGTAAGTCGCTTTCTCATCGTATTTGTTGCTGTATATTTATAAAAAAGAAAGAGGTGCCAAGTATACGCGCCATTGTGAACATATTAGACATAGAAATCAAACCAACAACCGATTTATTTTTTTTTTTTCCCCAACGGTATGCGATACGTACAATGCAAATACACGTGTCGCAGTAAGTTAATTAAACGGGGAACCGCACAAATTGCTTCGTGTTTAATAACGTAGGTTACGTGTTTCCGCAACGGCTAGACAGACACGCCATGTAAAGGCACGCTCGTCATTAACGAGAAACTTGTAAATAATGAATTACCATTTCGTGTCAAACGCTTCGATGTGGCAATTCGACAACGAACGTAACGCAGTCAAAACGCTCGTTTGGCAATCGTTGTGTAAGCTAGTACAACATCAAGCTCGCGCCGCCGATCTTTATTTATTGGACGGACGTTTACGATCTCTTCTCGTGATTAGAACACGAGCGTTTCTCGCGCCACGCGCTTGATAAAGACATGTGTTTCGGATTTTCCGCAATTACGACGCGGCGGCGCGACGACCAGCGGCGGCGGCGTGGCGTTTACGCGCGCTCTCTAGAATTATTGATATCGTTATGCGACCATCGATCGACGTCTCAACGTAGGAATAATAATTGCAAAACGCAGTTACATAACAGTTTGATTTAACACCTTGTTGACCGGTGACGAGTCTACTTGCTGCCCGAACGTTTTAGTGACTTAAAAAATACTGTAAGAGAATACTTAAGGGGATCCTAAAGTCGATCTGTTCTATCGATAAAACTAAATTTTTGTGCGCATTAATCTTTTTTGGCTGTATGGATCGACAAATCCTTTTCTACAATTTAAGTACATACAATAAGAGGTCCAAACTTATGTAATAAAATGAAAAAAGAAGTTTTCGAAATTTCAATTTTTTTTATTTTGTTATATACATTTGGACTTCCCGGATTCCTTATTGTATGTGCGTTAATCGTAGAAAAGGATTTGCCGATCCATACAGCTAAATAAAAGATATTAACATGCGCCAAAAATTCAGTTTTATCAATAAAACAGATCCACTTTAAGATGCCCTTAAATAAGACACAAGTGCAGGATCGTATGGTAATAAAATCCCGTTGGAACGTCACGTTTTCACTCTAATTTCAAACTTTTCTGTATTGAATAGATTTTAACAAAATAAGATAAAAGTAACCTTACAATTTTTTTTCTAAATGCACTAAAATGTCGCAATAAAATGTTTGCACACACACACACACACGTGTATCAAGTCGAAAAGAATGTTGCTCGACGCGTCATCAACCGCAAATAAGAAACACACTTCTCTCGTTAGGAGATACTCTCATTTGCAAAGATTCTCTTGCGATAAAATCCGAAGATGAATCATAACATTGGCGAGAAAGAGAAAGAGAGAGAGAGAGAGAGAGACAGAAAAAAAAGAGAAATCGAGTGTGGTGGAAATAAAACTCATTGTAAAGTACGTCACCACGCCGTCGCGTTGCTCACGGCGGAAAAATCTTAGAAATGCGCACGCGCTGCGTAGAGTTTACGTAGGAAACGCAAGTTTTCGAAATTTCGCCGGGTAATGTCCCATGGCGAAAAATTCGCACGCAATTATGCACAATTTCAATTTACATTCGCACAACTTATTTTCCAACAACTTGTCGTAAATTTTTCGACTCACCTGATAAGGCAAGCGACTAATTATAGATGACGACTATCGCCTCCACCAAAGCAAGGTTGATGCAATTTCACGATTAAATCTGTCTTACTTGACGTTTGCGGATTTTATTTTGTCAAAAAATTCGGTCAAAAAAAAAAAAAAAAGAAAAACAATTCAAGTTGTGAAATTTCTTCGAGAGAGAGAAATCTAGTTGCCGTATTAAATCGATCAACGGACAACACCGTTGAGTTCTGAAAGAAAATAAACCTTGAAATTTGCTATTTTGATTGAAAACAGTCTCAGCAAGCACATAAATTAAAGTTTCTATGGATGTGACTTAGAAATTTATGTAAATTTATGTCGCGTCACGCGACATCACGTACGTGCAATGGCGTTTATCGCTGAGTTTTATACGCGCCAAGCCAAATATATATTATTTAATATCTCGCACACTTTTTGCCTGGTTATCTCTCTAATTTATAAACCACGGGGATTAATGAACGTTCAATCGCGTTTCTCATATGAGACTACATCGCGCGATGATCGACGAATCGAGTTCAGCGCACGAATTCGTTTCCCTTACGCGGTTGCCTTCGCTCACTCTTGCCTTTCTTTTTGCTTTCCTCTGCTGCTCCGTCCGTCTGGACCGCATATATAATAAAACGATCGGTAGAAAGCAAATGAATATTATGACGATTACTTTAATGGATTTTGATTGAGTCGATTTTATCGAAGCAATAAAAGTAAATATCCGCCCTGCAGGCTGTGCGCGCGCTGCCTTCTCGCCGAATTACTACTTGCAACGACCGCAATCTCATTGCAAGTTGCTCTTTTGGTCATTTGTTAGGAATTAAATTCACCCGCGACGATAATCGCACTCAAGGAAATCGTGCTTTCCGAGACATTTGTGAATAATCGAAGTAATATTTGTTATCGCAGCATTTTGTATTAAGTGTGACACGTGCTTACGATCTCTCTCTCTCTCTTTCTTTCTCTCTCTCTCTCTCAATTTATTATCTTTATTCAATTAATCAAAGAGGTTTCGACTCTTGAAAATTATGATATATTTTCTCTCTTACTTTCTGGTTCCTCTTGTTAATCAATTAATTTCGAGAACTAATTGACTTCCAATTAGAATCTACATGACGCATTTGCATTATGTAGATGTTGAAGTATTCAACTTTACACGCAAGATGGAGCAGCTCTAAGATATCTGCGACGCTTTGTGCGCGCACACACAAGATGACGGAGAGTTTCAATTTATCTTTCGACGTCATTAATTCTTGCAAAATTCAATCTCGTAACGTGTAATTCGCTTCGTCGCAAGAAGACAAGACTTAATTTTTGAAGCGGCATCCGATTATTATTATCCGTTGCTCATTCAACGTTAGCAAAGGGAGGATGACGACGAAGATGAGAGACGACGCGCGTCACACCGAGATTCGATCGCATCGAGAAAGTGACGACGACTACGGAAATTTGTAAAAACGCAAATGCGCTCGTGAAAGCACAGAGTGTCTATTTTCATAAATTAGAAAATTGTAAATAATTGCGCAAAACAAGAGAAAACTAATCTCTTATAAATTCTCCTCGTCGAGAGATTGATAGTTTGCCAAAACGATTATATATTACGCAACCTAATTTTCTCTTTCTCATTTACAGTCTCATTCACCAAAAAGACTGATGATCAGTCGAAGGTTCTTTTTTCGACGCGCACAAAAGCGCTCTCGGGAAGAGATGCGCAAGTGCGATCGAGCCAGAAAGAGAAAACTGCGTGTAAGTTGTAAGATTCTCGGAGGAGAGAGAGAGAGAGAGAGAGAGAGAGAGAGGGAAAAAGATAGGGAGAGAGAGAGAGAGAGATAAGATGACAGAGCGGCAAGTTTCTCTTAGCCAAACGGGAGAAAGATGAGAAAAGCGAAGGAGAGAGAAAAAGGCTTCGACCTCGCTTAAGTCGCTCGCGCGGGTTTACTGGAGTAAAGTGCTCCTTGATCCCAGGCCGCGTTCGATTCCGAGGCTTCCGAGGAAGAGTAAAACGTTCCAACAAAATTTATTCTCGAAAGATCTCTCGCGGTTTGTTTTTACAGATCTACATTTTTTTCCCAAATTACGTCTTCAAACCTGTTTGTTATACCGACGAGCGCTGCAATTGATAGGATAGGTTACGTGTATTTTTGTGTTCGAACGAATAAACAACTCTCAACGGGATAAAAGAAAATAGCAAAATGTGTGATTCTCGGTCTTAAATTATAAAGACGGATATAAATAGAGATACACGAAGAACGCGCGGAGTCGCTCGTTAACGTTCTCACACTTACCGTTAGAAAAAGAATCGGAATTCTTCGATTTTCGTTATTTCATTAAGTTTCGAGATATCTTTTCACGTAAAAATTCGTCGCACAATCATATCAAGTTCTACTTTTCGCTTATTCCACGTTGCATTCTTCCTGCTCGAACGAGAGCAGGAATTCGCGACCACAACCAATTCCATGCTATGTCATTTTCTCTCGCGCGTTCTTTTTCCGCGGCGAGATGTTCGCGTCTACGTAGACGAGAAGTCAACGATATTTGAACACTCTTCGAGAAATCGCACACGTATCTAATCGTACGTTCTTTACTCGCGCGTATGTATAATATAATCGCACCTCGATGAATTCTATTCTACATGAACTCTCTATTTCTACGTGAACACACCCGACGTGTGGAGGTTGTCAAACCGGCGCGACGAACAAAACGATCAGTCGTTTCTCATCTCGATTTCGCACGACGCGATATCGCGACAATGCGTCTCGATTTCGCGCGAGAGAAATAAGCAACGCTACACGCGGTGACTGACAGGCTCGTACTGGCGAGAAGTAACTGGCAAGTAAGTGGCACGCGAGAGCTGTCGCGTGCAGCCACCACAATACGACATAGGTAACAGGTGCGTGCTGGAGAGGAAGGACCGAGGCGCGTATGCGCGTATGTATGCACGCGTCCCTATAACTCACGTGCGTGCGTGTGTGTACAAGTCTACCACGGAATTGAATCTGTTTCTCTCGCTCGGTACACAAATATTCTCCCACATCCATTCTCGCGCGCGTTGAAACGCACATTGTGAATTGAGAGACAATTTTGTCCGAAACATGGAATCACATCTCTCTCGAGCTCCTCGTGTACGAGAGAGAAAACGAATAGCACATAAATCTATTCTTTTGATCGCCCCCTCCTTCCCGATTGATTGAATTAATCATCAAATCATCGATCATCTCTCTTTCGCATCTCTATACGTATTTCATTGTATCAATTAATTTATACTCGAACAAATTTTTTATTATTAGCTTTGCCGTTAAAATTTGTTGCTTATTTACATTTACACAGACTCGTATATATATATATTTTGTTCTCCAAAAACGAGATGATAGATGTCGAAAGATATAGATCTCTTCTCGGCAACCGAATTCCACCGCATAAATTTGTGGCTCTAGTTGTAATAAAAAAAAAAAAAAAAAAAAAAAAGATACAAGACACTCGAACGCCCACGAAGCGATTCGACACGTCATGAAAATATATCATCGGTTATACCGATGTGTGGATCCGCACGACGTCACGAATTGTTGATTGATTTCGTGACTGGCAAACGTTCGAACGTTTCTTTTTTTCTCTCGCGCGTATATATATATATATATATAGTTACATGCCGGCGACAATTATTTTCGAAAGTGATTTTTATAGCGGTCGCGTGCGAAGTTCGCGTCATGAAAATCAAATGAACGACAAAATCGAATTATCGCGAATTTTTTCTATCGCGTTCTCGTTACCGTCTCGCAGTTCAGCAAACCTGAATTTCAAAAACGCTAATTTTTCTTGTTTAAATTCATAATTAAATATGTAAAACGCATGCGTAACTTATAAAAACGGTGACATTAAGAAAAAATAATACAATCTTCCACACACGAGCGAGAGACAGCAAATATATATTTAGCAATAAGTAGCTCGTAAAAATACTCGTGTCTCAGAGGCCGTGTTTAGCAAATTAAAACGAGTAAACGCTTCTCTCTCTCTCTCGCTCTTTTTCTGGATGTTTGCGGATATTTGCGATATTTCACAGAGAATTGAAGAAATCGCTATCACCGAACGCTGATCACGTGTCCCCTTCGCACATGTCTACTGGCAAGATCCGGCATTCTCACATGGCTATATGCTGTACGCGCAGATCGCTTTCCTCTCGATGATATCACGTGTTAAAACTCCGCTCGCTAATCCATTCATCACGAACTAATCCGCATTCTCGGTCCTGTCATTTCCTCCCTCTCTTTTTATCTATCCTCTCCCTTTCTCTCTCTCTCTCTCAGGCCGATACTTTAATTATTCTTTCGCAGCGGGAGTGTCCCTCTTGACTTAACTCCGTTTGACTCAGATCACTCGCTTGAGTCAAATTCTCCTTTCAGTGTGCCGGCCACTCGTACACTCTCTCTCTCTCTCTCTCTCTCTCTCTCACCAGCTTTTTTCCCTCCTTGGTTAAGGTTATGTTACTGTCAGTCACTGTGGTATTTATGTATGTGCACAGTACAATATCGCGCAACTCGTGCCAAAAAGTTTCGCGGGGAAAACGGCGAAAAGTTGACTCAAGCGAGTCGATCCGAAAAGTTGAGTCAAGAGTGACTCGGTTCTTCGATGTTACGTGTTTCAATTTATTATGGAAGAAACTTGTTTGCGTATATGGAGTATCACGTTATTAACAATTGAAAACTGTTCTTCGATCTTTTCCTTCACGCGCAATTGTAAAAAAAAAAATTCATAATTGATTTCTCAATTAAAAAAAAAAACTTGATTTCAAACAATTTTTACGAAGATAATTACGGCGAAATGACATTTTTTTCTTTTACAACGTGTCACTCTCTGCTCTCTGTTTTGTCTTGTTACGTCAAATGCTGTTTTTTTCAATAAATTATCTGAAGTACACGTGTGTAATTTTTGCATGTGTAAGTTTTTTACAACGTGAACCAGTTTTTTCTCAACTCTTTCCGTCGGTCCATCTGTCATTCGGTCTAAATATCGTATTGGGGCTCGCGAAGTATCCTCGAAGAGAATCTCGTTCCTCGTGAATACCTCTCTCGGGCAAACACGGCAAGGCGATCTCTTGCACTTACCTGCGTATTCTCTATCTCTCTCTCTCTCCTCTCGTCAGAGCGCGCACGCGCGCGCGCACACACTTGTCGCCGTGCTCTTTCACAGCCCTCCTCTCCGGCAGCAATCACGGGTCGTGATTCGATTCGTAGCCACAAAGCGGACACCCCGATGCACCTTGCCGCGAATCGGCGTGACGACACACCGCACCGATCGTGACCGAGACGCGATTACGATAGGCAGCAGGAGAGTTTTCTTCGCGTGCACACTCGTTACGCGAGTTCATTTGCGTTCGCGCGAGTACAAAGATTATAATGCACCTCTCGCGCGAGACCCCCGTCTCGTGAGATCCACCACCGGTGAGTGTCCACTGCGCACTATATGTGCGACGTCGTGTGATGTCGCGTACGCGGCGCGAGGACTACTACAAACCTGAATGATTCCGCGTCAGCTGCTCGTCGCAGCTGCACTCTTCCGTTACGACTTCTACCACCGTGCTAGAATGGAGTAACGAAGATCACGCTCGCGGTCGAGCCGCGAGACAGAGAAAGAGAGAGAGAGTGAAAAAGGAGGAGGGCAAGACTGAAGGTGGCGGTAGTAGTGGTGATTGTGGTAGTGGCAGTGGTCGTCGAAGAGAGGGAGAAAGAGGACGTCTTGGTAGCGAAGAGAGGGTTTCCTCCTTGTGGAGAGGCGGAGGAGAGGAATCGGCAGAGGCGCGTATATATATATGCGCACGTGCACGCGCGCTTTGGGAAATCCGCGGGACGCGGATATAAGGGACGATTGATTGCAGGTGGGATTAACGCCGAAAGAAAAAAAAACAACAGAGAAGTGTGTATTCTTCTAGCCCTAAGTTCTACCGCGCTTATTTGCTCTCACATTGCCGGCGGAGGGTTAAAAAGTTGATCCGACTCGCGCGCGCGCGTGAACCAAGCCGCGATTTGCGTCTTGCCAATACGTCATCTCGCGTCTGCGTTTGCGAACCTACGTTCTGGATGTGAGAGACTTATGTAGACGGGTGGCTTAACTGTCTTTCTTAGAATAACATCCACGAGAATATCGTAACTTTGTCGACAAAGTCTGAGTCAAGGGGCGTGTGGCACGCTCGACAAAATATACAGACGCAGTAAAAATATACCGAAGATCGCGCGGCAATATTCCACGCTGAGATTGCGAGATATAAAGAGAGAGATCGCCGGCGCGATGAGTGCGCAAAATCACATATATAAAAAGTATGGTTTTATAGTGCGCGCATTAAATATCTTTTCGAGATTAAAGCAACATCTGTTGCTTTTCACTGTTCAATTTGTTTAACAAATGAACACAAATTCAATCTGTTTAATTGAAAATGTGTTGTTTCCACGCAATAAGAATCTAATTAATTAAGAGAAAAATTAATTTGTGTATATTTATTCTATTATTTATTTGTAAAAATACATTTTAAAGATACATCTATTCTAATAATTTTGATATTAATTCTTATTTTTGACACAATATTTTGTTGAAGTCCGTCAGTTAGACATTATGTGTTGAAGAAACACTTCGTCTATCTTCGCGGTACGTATATTTCGCCATACAATCGACGATCAGACGGAATCATAAATCCCTACGTGAGATATAGTGGCGCATCGGTATCTCTGACATTCATTTAAATCTCACACAGTCTCGCAGTGCTCCGCAGGTGTTTCCACCGCGATACATTTCTCGTAAACACAAGGCGACTGAGCTACCTGTCGCTGATCTCCCCCTTCTCTCTTTTCCTTTGTGTCCTCTCATCCGTGCACGTGCACCGCTGTACCAGCTCGTAGGATCGCTTACTGGCTCGCTCGCACTTTTGCGCAAGCTATCTCGGTTTTTCTCTGAATAGAGGTGCGCTTGTGCAAATGAGCACATCGTGCATCTTAATGCAGAAGGAGAGAGGAAATGAAGGGATAAAAAGAGAGAGAGAGAGAGAGAGAGAGAGAGATGCAAGCGGCAGAGGCGGGCACATAAACACGAGCACGTGTCCGTGAGCGGTATGTGGCAGAGGAAGAAAAAGGTGAAGAACTGAGAAAGGGCAAGAGAGGAGTTTGCTACCGCGAGATGTTGGCGATGTGCACGGAGAGAAGGATACTCTCCTCTTCGGAAGGAGCGCAATAAAGAATCGCGACCAACCGTTTTGCATGTGAGACTCGGGTAATACCGAGTCTCTTATTTCGCGGCCTGCGCGCTGCTGAAATTGTTCGCGAGTAATATCGCGCGGTAAAATAAACATTCGCGCGCGCCTGTATGAAATTCCTTCGATTAACGTTTCTAATTAAGTGCCAAGTTAGGCTTTTTTACGTTGTATCGCTTCGCCTTACGTCACATCGCATTGCACAATCTAATATAATTCATTCAAAACCGTTTTTCATCAAATCTCAAAATTGTACGCGCTAGAAGCTAATGTTGCAATGACACGCTTCACGCATACACACACACACACACGCGTGCGCGCGCGAATACCGCATTTCGGATCGAAAAGTTGAGAGAGAGCCGTAAAGTCCGACCGGCCGGGGGGCTCATCAAGCTGCTCCGCTTAATTTCTCCCGAGTTGGCGCGCCAGTTTGCCTCGTAAATCAAATCTTTTGACATTTTGTCTATTCACGTGCAAGCCTGCTCGGCCAATAACGGGGCGCATACCTGACGAATGGATAATTTAGTCGCTGTCGTGTATCAACAGCGCCCAACCCGAAGAACGAAGACTGTACTAAAAAAAAAAGAAAAAATAAAAAAGAAAACCCACTTCTGTCTCTCTCCGTATCTGATTTATTCCATAATAATGTGCCCGTTGTTATGCCTCGTTGTGCTTGAATATATCGTTAACTGTGTGAAACTATCATATTACATAATTTATTACATAATTTATTTAAAGTAATTAGCAAGGCGTGCACATAAATCAAGAGGCCACGGTAGTGGCTCTCGCGCCAAGTTCACGCGCAACGAAGTGGCGCGCGGCGGCGAGGTCGACCGTGACTCACTTCACGCGCGAGTCGGACACCAGAACCGAGATTTTTATATCTCTCAGTAACGGCTCCGAACCGATTGAGTTCCTAAACTCAATCGAAAGCTGAAGCCTCAATTACATTAGAAACGATTTTTTAGATCCCTTCTCCGCTCTCCGTGTCCTATAAAGACTCTTCTTGTTTTCTTATTAATAAGAAGACTATATTACTATTTCTCAATATATTCTCAAGACTATATTACTATTTCTCAACCTAGAGAGAACGCGCGAGGAATTTCTGAGACATCCTATGTTTGTCTTTATATTTCTTTGGAATTATCAAAAGATACTGCAGAGCGATGTTCTCCGTGAAGAAACCTAAAATGCGTCACACGATAAGAAAAAGTTTCTATTCCCACCGCACAAAAAAAGGAGTCGACCATAAAAAAGAAAGCTCTGACAGGTTTACGACCGGCCCTTTGTTTCGCGGCATTTGCCGCGGGAGATCTCGTTCTGTCATGCTCGCTTCCCATTATCGTGTCCCTTATTTACTTTTCCAAACGATCAAGATAATTTATGAACCTACTTAGTGAAAAAAAAAAGATTATCTTCTACATCGTTAATTGATATCTTCCGGACTCGGAAATTCTTCTTCTTTTAAAGGATCGCATACCGAAGTGAAAAATGTGAACAAGAGAATTCCCACATCTGTTGGAATTTCAAAATCTCAATTATCTAATATCTCGGTTATACGTAGTGTGGGATTTTTCGTTATTCCACACGGACGCAGAAAAATTTTTTTATTTTATTTTGCCGCGTTTATATTCGCGCAGAGTTCAATTTTTTTTTTTCTCCAATACACTTCTCGCGTTATCGGCAGTTTACGCCGAAAACGAACGATCTTCGTGTTGCAATCTCCCGGAATGCGAGCGTGTCACGCGCATGCGAATAGTTAGATTATATATTAAAAAGGAATGATACGCGCGCGCGAACGCCCGGAAGTGATTCACGATAGTGTTGTGCCGCGGGTCGACTTAAATGGAAATCGTCGCTAATTCCATTGGCTTGTCGACATGCGTTGTCGATGTCGCAATATTCGTGTGTGTGCAACTTATCGCGGAGTAGATATAATTGGTACCAAGTAATAATGACATTTCCAAGCATTTTATTATTTAAAAGATTAAATATGAGAAACGGAAATAAATAAAAATATAGATTGTTATTTTCTTGTATACTTTGTTTTTAGACACATATTTAATAAAGTTATGTTTAATTTTGCAATTAAATTTTACATGCTTTTCCTATTTAAAATCCTATCGAAACGCATTGTTGCATCAAACATAACAAACGCGAGATTATCTCATTGTAACATCAATCTTCGAGCCCTCCCTCGTGGGTACGCGAATATTATACATATTGGATATTATATGCGACACGTGTGTGGTTTATTGCCGTACTCGCGTATCTCGCTTATGGCAAGGTCGTTTCGGAATGTTTCGCACGCGCATCTCGTTTGCAATCTTGAAAAGGACGAGACCCAACTCTCACCGACTACACACTGGCGAATTTTTCGCTGCTCTTCCGATTCCTCTCCGAGCCTCTTATCGCGGAACAAAAAGACAAGCAAACTGTGGTCTCCGAGAAAAAAAATTGAGAAAGAGAAAACGATCGCACGTACGTCGTAATTTCAACAGAAAAGAAGCGCGTGCACGCGCTCTAAGAAAATCTTCGAGTTCGCGTTCTACTGTAAACGCTAATTTGTTTGAGCGAGAGCAAATAAACGACGGCAACGGACGATGCGCAGATACGTTGGCATAATCGCCGCTGGTTTTGTTTGAAAAATCTGTGTTGTCGCGCACACGAGTTACGTGTGTTTCTAATGTACAGATACACACACACACGCACACGCACACGCACACATCGCGCGCGTTGTTTGATACGTACGTAACACGCGCGCGTTATTAACGATTTTTTGTTATGACTCGGATCGAAGCAACATATCTTTATCGGTAAATTACTGTAAAATAATGGACATACACTGCCACTAAATGATGTACAAACGATACGGATGAAGTTATTATACCATTAAATACCAGTTTATTCGGCCAATATCACTTGTGTCAATGGTTCATCGGCGACAGTTGTGCCGACGATTACAGTTCGTATTTCCGACACTGGCCAGACCCCATTTAGGCAGTTACTTATCCGCGGCACTTTGTCTTACAAGATAGATCTCGCAGATTTTTTCGCCGATTAATCACGGTCGTTATATATCTGCCCTTATATATATATATATATATGCGCGTTTCCCATCCGACGGACTTACTTCCTCGAAGAAGTTATTGCCGTCAAGATTTGTTTTCCTCGAGCGAATCTCTCGCCGTTCGGTGCGCAGCGAGCGGTCGCGCCGTGCGTGCGCCGCAAGCGAAAATAGATAATGCATCGCGCGGCGAGGTAACGTCTATTTTCGGTTTAATTGGTTACATTAAGCCGGCGAGTAGGTCCGTTAATTTATTAACGCGATGTTATAACATCGCACAAACTGTATAGCGTGCGAGCGCTAATAATCACGCGGCAATCGAGCTAAAATAAAATGTTGATCAGCTGTTCGTGCGCGAATCATCACGAACTAGTGAATATTTTAATCTGTACGTTTGATTAAAAAATATTTTCAGTGCTTGTGAATTATATTTAAGATAGAAAGAGACAGCGCAACTCTCTTTTCTCACTTTTATTAGAAATTAACAAGCACGTATTCTACACGCATGCGCGTTTGTGTCATTAATAGATCACACTTCCCTGAAAACAAAGATATCAGTCGAAAGATATATTCTTCGCGAATTTATTTGACAAAAGGTATATCTATTGAAAGATCGAGGCGGTCTCGATTGTACTCTATTTGTGGGTCCGTTGGTCCTGCGGTCAGCCGCAGGTAGTAATAGATGTGTGTTTAGGGTAGAAGCAAAGGAACGCGGTAATTGGTGGGGAGTCATCAATTATCAAGGAACGAGAGAAGGAGAAAGAGAGAGAGAAAGAGAGAGAGAGAGAGAGTTCTGGAAAAGAAGCCCTAGTCGCCCTAGCAGGTTTCGTTTCGGATACTCCCGTCTTTTTTCTTGCCTCGTTATCCGCTGATTGCCGACCTCTCTCTCTCTCTCTCTCTCTCTCTCTTTCTCTTCCTTTCTCTCACGATGGCTTGATCCTCAAACACATCGCTATTGGTGGTCCCAGGGTTACGAGTTTAGCAAGGTGGTCCCATATTAAATCATAAATGCCAGCGGGAGAATGGAGAGACAAAAGGAGAAGGGAAACGCATCCTTCCGTCGAAATTTTATTGCAGCGGTAACAGACGCGAGAGGAGGGTCTCTCTCTCTTATGTTTCACCGCTGTGTGCTGCGTTTCTTCTTCCATCTTTGTCCGAACAATCATCAACACGATTATCCACGCAAAATGATATTTTATTTTAAAAGGAACATCTTAATTTTCAACCGCACGTTATAACATAAATCATCGGCCCCGCTGCAATGTTCATGAGTACGTGCATAAATTTTGTTAAAAATAAATAGATAACTTATTTTCGATCGCAGTTGTAACTAGATGTAATAAAGTTCGAAGAGAGACGTGGTCGACCGCAGAATTTTAAGAAGCAGCCTCCAACTGCTCGTTCTCGGTCATGTCGTCTTCCCGGTAAGTATCGAGTCGCTCGATTGCGTGAACAAGACGCTTTTTCAGCTTCGCGAATTCTTTAACGGACGTCATTTTGTTCAACGCGGTGGTCTTCGCGTCCAGGTGTCCGATAGTAGACGATTTTCTTGACATGGACCGTAGCAAGGCGCTCAATCCGGCATCGGCGATCTCTTCCCAATCCTAAAGAACCAGTTTGATGGAACATTTACCAAAGCAAGAACAATATAATATAACGGGGGAGGCAAAATGTCGAATGATGCGGCGCATATTGGCCGCATAATTAATTTTGTTAAATATAAATAAGAATTTTAATTCACTTTGAAGTCTTATAAATTATTAAATTTATATTTTTTTATATTTTGTGTACGAGAAAGAAAGAGAAAAGAGAGAGAGAGAGAGAGAGAGAGAGAGAGAAAAACTATCACTCTAAGAACTTACGAGTTCGTCCCGCAATTGCGGTTCGAATCCTATCGCGGCTTCAAACATCGCGTACTTATCGTCGTTTACATTAAGCCGCAATAATAGGAGCAGTAACCTCACGGCGCACTGCAGACCGTGGCCGGTACGTTTCCGTTCCTGCAACAGCCCCAATTATCGTACATCATATTGTAGCATCTCATCTACGGCGAGTGGGCTGCGCCAGTCTATTCACGTCGGTCTCTCAGAAATAAAAATTTTGATCCAACATTGACATTATTTTTGCGCACAATTTTTGGGGGAAAAACTTATTTTTAACTGACCCGAAAGTGAACAAAAACTGACTGAACAATAGAAAGTTGATTACCGCTTGTGCGATCGCCAGATCGTTGAGAAGAGCGAATGTCGCGCGATAGGTCGCTTCTAAGAGAAACGGCAGTCTGCTCGCGACCAGAGATCGAGTGCTCCGTTCTCTTACGGCGCGCAGCATCTTTCGCTCGATGTTTCTCAACTGGGTCGACAGCAGCTCGAGTTCGCTCTATATTTGCGAACAACAAAAAAAGCACATTGAGAAAAACGACGGTCATTAATTGACGACGACGGCTACGATGAAGAACACCATCATCGTTATCGTCGCGGGACGATTGCGGGAGAAATTGATCTTACGAGAGCGTCGAAAAAAGCCAAGAGAGAGAGAGAGGGAAAAAGAGACATGCAATCTCAAATTCTTAGATACGTAAAGAGAATTTTGTTCACAACACTTTTTCTTAAAAAGACGAATAAAGAAAATAACATAAAAAACAAAGAAAGTTTCACTTAAAAAACCAGAAAGTAAATAAATTTTCATAAAAAACACACACAAAATTATGTGGGCTCAGTTGTTCATTCAAATTGTTCGATTGTGCATATCGAGACCGGGAATGTGGTTTGCGCCTCATTGAAATAAAAATATTACCGCGATTCTGTCGACTTCCTGGCGGTTACGAAAGTGGGCCTCCATTTGAGTTTGAACCAGCTGGATGTGGTTTTGCGCGATGGTGGTCGTTAAGTTTCCGGCGGCTTTGTTTTCCAGCCTGCTCAACAATTGCTCCACCACCAAGGTCATCGAAAGTCCATCGTTCGATTGTATGCGATATCGATTGCTGGTAGCGCCAGAAACGATTGTCACCACGCTGCCGGTTCGCACGTGCTGCAATCCCAACGCGTTCCAACTTTGCTTCTGTACGTTTCCGGTGAGTTCTGTAAAACAAAAAAAATTAACAAAAATATAAATACGATTCGGGTTTTGACTTTTCAATAAAAAAAAAAAACTCCTTTCTTTTTCTTGACGAAAACAAACAAAAAGTTTGTAATTTCCATTAATCGATTTTTTGAACTGAAAGAACTCTTTGAGAGTTGTTGATGAATAAAAAAATTTTATCATAACAATCGACAGAAAAATTCGCGAAGACCGAAAGCGTGAAGCTGAACAGCATCGTCGCCAGTGTCTCGGTCGTGAAAAGAGAAGGGACATTTATACGCACCGCGGTGCTAATAGATTTACCGGGAAACAGCTGGCTAAAAGCGACGAGAGGCTCGCTGCACTTGAGAGTCGCTGTGAAGGTGGACGTGTTCTCGGGTGGGCAAGTCTTCAATATCATCTTCACCGGCAGTTGAGCCGTCTTCTGAAGCACGCACACTCTCCCGCAATCCGCCGTCTCGTAGCTCGCTGTGACTCTCACGTCCGACGATATCGCCGGCAGATCCGTCGTCGTGTAGATCTTCGTGCGCAAAACGTGCCGGTCACCTTTTTTTTTTTTTTTTGTATTTAGTCTGATTAAAAGAGGGCAGAATTCGAATCGAAAACGTGAACCGTATTTGAACAGTCGAACTTCGACAAAGCCAAAACTTCATATTTTGTAATTGCATTGAACAAAATAATTTGTTTACAATAATAAATTAATTTACATGTGACGTGTGTATGCTTACAGAGATTGTTAATAACGTAGCAGTTTTTCTCGGCGGCGAACGGTTCCAAAACACGCACGCACACTTGAACGTCGTGAAGCGTCGTGTACGTGGACAATTCTATAGTTAATTTACACACCAAGTTGTGACCGTCCGAAGTGTCCTTAGAATTGTCCTGATTTTCGCGTGGACGAGACTCCGCGTCCAGAAACACAGTCACGGACATTATCAGCTCGGCGTCCATGGTGACGTCGGTTAACTGAACGCCTTGCAAAATAATTGCTTTTTACTTGGAATATTTAAGTGAAAAAAAAAAAAAAAAAACAATTATGAAGTAACTAAGATAAGAGAGAGAAATTTTCTGAGAAATTTAATTGAGAGTCATTTCTTATATGTGTCATTAACGACGCGTGTTATGTACGTCTCTCTTGACTTGGTTATTCATACCGGAAGTCTTATTTTTCTTCGTCATCTTGCGAAGCTCCATAAGCTCGTCTTCGGCGGCCACGTAATCGTAACCGCGTCGATGAATAGGAGGCGCGATAAACAATGACGGCTCCGAGCCTAAATAGCAAGCCTCCAACTGTCCTTCATCCGAGAGAACGACGATTACTCCATCTAAATGCTGAACAAAAATCAAAAGAAAGTGGTTTGACTTTTAATTAATTCAATTATTTGTTGTTGCTTTCACGCTAATGTTCGGCTGGATTTAAGCATTTTTTTGTTTTTCTTCTCTCAACGAAATACGCGCGAAGCAATTATATGATTTGGACTTGACGTTTGAGCGAAGTTCTCGGTATTAAGCTAATTAGCCAGGAATTGGCGCGCGCGCGCACTGTATCCTCCGGAAAGACAACAATCGCAACCTTGCTAGCCGTACCCTAGCTATGGCAGGGACGATAAGATAAAACCAGGGTGATAATGCTCCAACTCCTCGTCCTTCCCTACATTTTTGCGCTTTTTTCCTTTAGCGATTCTCTTTCATTACCGATGCAGACGCGCTTCGAGTCTTCTCGATTGCCTCTTTCGGTCGTCGCTCGAGTTCCTCGCGCCTTTATCTTTATCTATTTTTCTCTCTCTCTCTCTCTCTCTCTCTCTCTTGTCTTATGCCGTCGAATTTCTACATAATTAAAAAAAACCAAAGTAGTTTCCAAGATAACGTTAATAGGTTCTGCAAAAAATATGATCGTTGAGAGAAAATATGAAGGTGTATATTTTTTCCTCATTAGCTGTTTTTTTTTTAAAATAAATTTAGCGTGGAAGTTAGGAGCGACTTTCAGCTCCAACAAGGACGCGCGATAGATCCGAGCCTGGACGTTGTTGGAGGAACAACGACTGGCGGAGGCCGATAATGGCGACACGGAAGAGGAACAGCGATATGACGGAGGTCTCGCTTGGTTCTTTGTCAAATGTCATCGGCTCTGATTGCGGACTATCGTGGTGCGAACGTACATAGATATGCGACTATCGAGGTCTTTTTCGAAATTGCGGAATTATTTTGTAATTCTCTGTTCTATAATTGAAAACATTCCAAAAAACATTATCTCACAGTTTCTTTTAGTCATTCTCCAATATCGTTATTTGAATAGAAACGGCATATCTTCGTTCGCACCGATAATCGTTGCTTCTCGCAGCTAAAAGAAATTTTATCACATTTTTATCCTGTCGTTTGTAAACTTTGTTACTCGAACAAATTATCTTTGAAAAAATTACAAGAAAAATCGTTAGGTTGTTCGAGTTCTTTCTTTTTCTCGGCGACGCGGGGCGTTCTACGAAATAACATCTCGGAACGCATATCTTTCGAGAGCGATAGCACAAGTGACAGAATTATGCAGCGAGTTACCTGAAAATGTGCTCGAGTTACAGCGACCGGAGTGAGAGGCAGCTGAGCCGACCACTTAAGAGTTGTACCTTCATAAATCATCAGAGTGTTTGTGTCAGCGATTACGAGCACCATCAGCTTACCATCCGGCTCTATAAGCATCGCGCGCCCGATTACATTTATTTTTTATACCTGTTAAAAGTAAATTATACTTGTCGCGCGCCAGAGATCGGCTTGTGCGCACGATCCGCTTCGGTTTTGTTTTTCTTTTTTCGGAAAAGAGAGGAAAAAAGTGGTGAAGCAGTCGGAGACGATCTGGCGTTTTTTCCTCTCTTTCATTCCAATATCTCATCATCGATCATATCTTACCTATCACGTAAGCTTGGAAGCACAGGGGCTTGTAGTCGAATCTCTTCGCGTACTTGAGAGAGACGCAATTGTCCTTCAGACAGTAGAGATTGTTTTCACCGAGCACCAGGATTGCGACTTCGAAGCTGCTCAAAACGACAACGTCGATATCGAGAACAGCTTCACCGATGTTGTAACTCCAGTCCGGCTCCAGGCTCTTCGGTCCTTCCGTGCGGTCCTTGTTGCCAAATTCCGCAATACTTTTGTATCTGCGAGAAACGCGTCACGCACTTTCACAAAAAAATAAAGATTAAATCTTAAATTTGATGTTATTTCTTCATTGACGGGCTACCGAGATCGGTACGATGGATTGACTTGCCTGTAGCACTCGAGGATCCACGAAGAGTTCGGCGTCACAAAGACGTCGTTCCGCGAAACGTAAACAATCGGCTCGGGCAGTAACCGATTTCCAAGAATGAGACTGAAGGTGGGAGTTTCTTGCTCGTAGAAGAAAAGCGTGCCGTCCAAGCACTGAACGCAGAAGAAGTCCCGACCCTGCACACCGCCGAATGGGCCTGTCGTCAGGAACACTGGAAATCGCGGTAGCAAGTGCTCGTAAGCGACCTCCAGATCGCACCGGTCTCCTGAAATGGCATTATAATAAAATAACAATAACTAAATCAAATAAACAGTTAAATTAAAAATATCTGAATTTAGAAACGCGTAAATGAAAGTGAAGAAAAAATATATAAATTTCATTTTTATAAAATTAAAATTGAAATAGACCAATTTATTTTCGCGAGAGAAAAAAAGAAAGAAATGATCAAAAACTCGTAATAAACTCTCTCGCAATTTCACATCATACGTTACGAAATGCACGAACCGTGTTCGACGGAACCTTGGTTCAAGAGAATGCTGTACACGACGAGTTTCATTGGCATCAGTATCGCAAGTCGAATGTTCTGTGAGCCCCTGAGACAAATCGACGCTCGTTTCAATCAGCATCAGTTTGTTACACAAACAAAACAGGTGTATATATGTGCTTACGAAACAAATCTTCCCGCTTTGATGTCGATGATGCAGTCACCAATTTGCGTCTCGATGAGCAGATCCGACGACTTGAAGCCACTTGGCGATTTGGTCTCGTCCGTCCATTGTGACGACGGACTGTAGATCCGCAGATATCCGCTGTGGCTGCCGACGACGACGACGTCCTTTCGTTCGACGCCGAACAACGACGTGATCAACAAACTGCGTCCGTCGAAGGATTCGTTCACTCCGCACTGCGTCCTCCACCACTCTTTTGTCTTGAACAACGACATTTTCACACACGGTTCAACATTTTGGCAACATTATAATGCGAAACATCAAAGACGAACTACCGTCGACCGCTTGTATGCCGCGAGTTGCCATGACACCCTGTCGTCACAACATGTTGCACGTAATCGATTCGATTAGATGATACAGTGTGTATTTATGATGATTAGTTTTCCAAACCCAGTTATAAAGATGAGTAACGAAATCGCGGCACGACATTCCACATTATCGCATTAAAAATTCAAGATGTGCAATTTTCGAAGAAACGTGTGTGTGTGTGTGTGCTATACACATTTCATGAGCAATGGATTTACATGTGCGCGGTAACAATCCATCACGATGCACAAAACAAAAATAGAAATAGAATACGGGGATTAAAAGCAATTTTTTTCAACTATAGAAAACAGAAAAAGAACAAAGAAAAGATATGTTTATTTCTTATCTCTAGGAAAAAAAGACATGTACATTCCTAGATTTTCTAAGTAAACGTATTTCTACGCGTTATCACATTTTAATTCGAGTATTTGACGATTTCAAAATATGTTTATCCTAGATTTTCTAAGTAAACGTATTTCTACGCGTTATCACATTTTAATTCGAGTATTTGACGATTTCAAAATGTGTTTATTTTGATTGCAGATGGAATGTTGTTTCTTCCGTCATGTTTCTGATTTGCCTGTAAAACAATACGAAGAATATTTTCTTCAAAGTTTCACATGTAATATAAATTTAATAAAAAAAATTTTACCATTTGTGCCACAATAACTCGAGTGCGAGTACGACTACGCTAAGTAACATGCCGTAACCCATCGTGACTAATGCAAAATAACATTCCGTCAAACCGATCGTGATGAAGCTGTTCTGACTTGAGCACACCGGCTTTTTCGGATACAAGCGATGCTCGTCGCGATGTTTGAGTCCGTATTCTTGTAACCTCAACATTCTGAAAGTATATCTCTCAAGCAATTTGTAATTTTGTAACTTATGCGCGCGCACACCCCGCACTAACAAACTTAGTATATTGATAAGAAATTTCAAGATTTTGTAACTACTGTGAGGTTTTCTTCTCACGCGCGCGCGCTATCTGTATTTGTAATTCTTTTACCCAGTTTTAAGTATTTCTAGATAAGGCGATTGTTTTGGCGTCGCAAAGATTGGATATATCAAGTTCAAATAATCGATCTCGGTTATGCCGCATTTCTCCTCTTCCTGATAAGTTTGTCGCATAATTTGGTATGTCGGACCCCGGGGTGCGTGAAACGCGAAGTGTTCGTTTTTCACACGACGCAGTCCTTCCTCCAGACTCATCCAGGCGGAAAACGTGCGTCCTTTCGGCTCGATTTTTTGCTCGTATGTCTTCCTTCTGATGGGATCTTGAAAAGACTGCGTTCCGAATTATCCCTCTTGTTTTTTTATTCTTTTTATTATAGGTTTTTATAGTTTAGAAAAATAAATTATTTTTGCACAGTTTTTACCAAACCTTGAAATAATGTCGATTGTAAACAGTATCGTGCACGCCGAGAATTAGCGAACTGTACAAAAGATCGGAAACGGTTTTGATCGAGTCCGTGGTAGATTGCATGAGAGCCACGATATTTGCCGTATAGGACGCGTAAAGACTCAAGGAGGCCAGCAATAACATGAGACTGACAATCCGAGACGAGATTCTGTACGGCTCGTACGAATATCCTGTGCAAAGGGACGGATACACGCGTTTAATTTAATCAGGCGATTATTTAAAAAAAAAAAAAAACGACAAAAAGTGTACCTTGTTGAGCGACTGCGCCCAAAATAATGAGAAAATTATCACTGACTGTCGGCTCGTCGTTATTTATTTGCTTCCAGTAAATCGCTGATTTTGTTGAAGCGTCCTGATACACGTGATGCTCCCATTTCATAGACAAATACAACAGACAAAAGACAACGAGAAGAAATACAGCTATCGCTTTCCAAACGTTTTGTTGAAACGGCAATTCGAAGATATTCTTCACAGACGACAACAAGGGTCGTCGAAACACAAAGCACGAGCTATGCAACAATTTTACACAATCGTTTTTTTTTTTTAATATTTTTTACAGACTGTTGTTGTCGAAGATAGATGTGAAAATACAACACGCGTTGCGCAAAAAAAAAAAAAAAAAGATTTATCACGGTGTTACCAATTGTTTCGGCTGATTATCCGAAACCAGACGCGATTTTACCTGGTTTGTGTGTACAGTTGGACATATTGCACTACATCCATGCGATCCGCAACCATGTACATACTAGTGCCGATATCAATTTCACGTCGTTGCAGCAATCCGGTCATTCCATTCCAAGATCCATTTTTCTCGCGGTATCCCCAACTATTCACATGAATGAAACTTACCCTGTCGTGTGAAAACAAAGAAAACAATCGTTTAGGAAATTAATTTATAGTCGCGTTACTCCCTCTATCTTTTTTTACATATTGTAATTAGCGTAATTAATTATTGAATGTCAGAAGAGATTGCAGATTCTCACGTAGCATTCATTCGGTTTACCAAATGAAACACCCAAGGGTAATTAGCTTTCGTGATAGTATCTACGGTTATGTCCTCGAAGTCGGTCAAGTGATTGATCGTGTCCGGATTGGTTATCTGCGCAATCACAGACACATTTGTGAAGAAATCATATAAACGTTCTCTTGGGCTTAAAAAAAAAAAAACAAAAAGATAGGAATATTTGACGTCTTTAAAAGCACATCTACCACGATAGAGGACTTGAGAGCTGTTTGTCGGAGATTTCTTCGCCGCGCGGAAGCCACGTCGAAGGTTCTCATTTTCAAACCGCTCGTAATTGTCCAATTTCCACGGTTCTCCCATATCACGCTCTTCTGCGGACTCGGCCGATACACGGACGTTAACTCGAGAAAGTCACCGTCGAATCTTCGAGCTAAAACAACATCGCTGTCAGGATAGACCGCCAAATTTTGGAATATTTCTGTCAGAGAATCATCGTCGCCCAGTAAAGTGACATTCCTCGTGTTATCGATCTTTCTTCCTCTCCGATCCTGAAGTAGCAGCCATTTAGTCGGGGCGACGAACATTCTTTTCAAATGTGCCTGTCACGTAATATGTCAGAGATAATATAATTACTTAACTCAAAAGGAGTCGCGGCGATGAGAGTTTCTGGAGAGAGAGATGTATTCGACGCGGTACCTGTCGTAAAATTTCAGCGGCGTAATCACAATCCAGGTCCAACGTGTGCAGATTTTGATGCTTCGAGTCGTCGTAAATTATCCGGTCGAGATCTTCGACGGAATTACAAACACTGTGCGTTACGTAATGACCCGACATGTCTCTCGATAATCTAATCGTGTCGTCTGAGAAGAGAAAATAAATGAAATTTACAATTAAAGTAAACAATAAAGAAAAGATCTGGCGCTGAGCAAACAAAACGTGTCTTTTAAATACGACAATATCGTAAATTTGAAAATCTTGCCATCGCTGAGGAGACACAAGTGCAGAAACATCCTCGACGGCGGGAATAAAATGGGCATCGCGTCGGCAATAAATTTTACGATCGCATCGTCGATTCGATGGGAGGAGACGGTCGTGTCTTTGTTAAGCGACAACGCAAAAATGTACAGGACGAGGAGGAGCATGTTCTCTCTTTTGTGTTCGTCGAATAATTTGCACAGAAATCTCTGAGAGATCTCGCGTCGATATAGAGAGAGTATCGGTCATCCGAACATAATTAATTCTTTTATCGTGCGTATATAAGACGAATAATCTCTTGTATAAAATGATCATTGGACACGATTCTGTGGAAACATTAGAAACGTGAAAGGTATAATCAACTTAATAAGCCGCATTATTGTGTGAAACATACAACATTATTCACGAACGCTACATTTTTTATGTATAGCCTCTTCTAATCGCGCCAATACAGTCTGCGGTTGTGAATGTCTTATAAGTGTTTCGTGTAACGTGCAATTTCAGGATTTCGTCAGCTTTCGTCGTTCTCACGAATGCTTTTCGACAAATCTCGAATATACAGGTAGAATACGGTAAGGTAGCACAGGTAATAGTGTAAAATTGAAGGTCTGTGTCTCGAAACGGCTATCCATACTTCGGATGGTATGTGAAATGCACGCATTGTGTATAATGTAGTCGCGAGAGATCTCGAGTTCGTGTACCGATTATGTATGACATTGGAGCAATGGCGGATTTTCGCACAAGCGTCAGGAAGCTTACGCCGTCTTGGGATATTTTCTTGGGAGGTTCTCTGATTGACAAAAGAATTATATTTTCAAAAAATTACTACTTTATTTTAAAGCTTCACTTCACACAAAGATTTTATTTATACGAAAATAAAAAAAAACGATACGGTAATCACAGCGATGAAATCTATCGTGTGAATAAATATGTGTGTACAAAAAACTGAGTTTGCAAAATTTCAATTAGTGTTTTATTATTTACTATTAGATAATTTTGCTTCCTCACATCGTTTTGCGCCGAAATTATTTTGATATTAGTTCATTCGTATTTTTTATTATACGCGTTATCATGTCAACGATCGGTAAAATAATATTTTGAAATCTAAGCAGGACTGAAGTTTACATAAAGTTTTGAATATGTAATAGCGTCAAATATTTTGGACAACGTGACAATTTATTTTACCGATGCTATGCTTTCGTAGGGTATACTTTTCGAAAAGAACAGAACGCTCGATAAAAACCAGTATATTTTTAAACAAGTCGTAATTTTAAATTTCCTTGATTTTGATTTTCTCTATTTGCAATACATATTTATATTTATATGCTTATTCTGTATGATCTGTACAAAGTATAAGATAATTGTTTGCAAGATGAACAAACTATCGTGGACAAGTATATGTGCTATCTACATTGTTTAAAAATTATACATAGTAAAATATATATATATATATATAATCCCAGCAACATTATACCAAGTAACATTAGGATGGACAATGTTTTACATTACGACAATGTTACTGTTACTTGATGTTTGCTGAAATTGTTGGTACACAATTTTAAATAGTGTTAGACACGATTTTGGACAATTTAATTGTTTCACGTTTGTCTTCACGAGCAAAATAGATCTCGAACGTGTAAACGCGCCGTCTTTTTTATTTCTTATTTAAAAACTTAATAGAATATTAACATTTTCAACAAGTTAAAAGTGTTCGCATTGCGTATATCTTTTAAACATGTAATTCTTCATGAAGAAAAACCCGAAACCGTAACAAATGAAAGAAAGATTAATAAACATATTACTCTTAGAAAGTTATTCGACATATGTGTTTAAAAAGCGCAAATTTGTTAGTTTTGTTTACGTATTTCGTCGAAGATATCAACGACCACTATTTAATTGATTGCAACAAATCTATAGTCTGGCAAATATTCGAAAGAGAAAAATTACAATTGAAAGTGGAATTGTTCTTTAGGTCGTGCCGCTTATGAAACAAAAGGATATCAATTACAAAAAAATGCATTCTACTACATTACGTACGCACGTGTGTGAAACCTTTCTGTTTCCAATTCTATTTTAGTACAATCGAGGTAATGATCTCTTTTCTCGTTCTTCGCGTGAACGTTGTATAAATAACTACGCAATGTAATTTATCTACTATCTATAACTTAATAAGATTCTATGCGCAAACATCTACAATATATATATATATATACACACACACA
This sequence comes from Pseudomyrmex gracilis, assembly GCF_002006095.1. Taxonomy (NCBI): domain Eukaryota; kingdom Metazoa; phylum Arthropoda; class Insecta; order Hymenoptera; family Formicidae; genus Pseudomyrmex; species Pseudomyrmex gracilis. The sequence goes on along the minus strand of NW_018020839.1, from coordinate 120,932 downwards.
CACATATATATATATATATATATATATATGTATAAACACCATTGTTATATTGTATTACCTATAATGCTGTTCGCGGGAAGCCTGATTTATATTTTTCTGATGCAGTTTCTCACATCTATACTGAAAATATTAGATACTTTTCAGACTACTTACTCAAAAATATAATGGCAGTAGTTGGCAAAAAAATGACGTAACAAAGAGAGACGAACGATAAATATCGTTGCTTTAATACTGCCAAAGGTTTCGTTTAAAAAAAAAAAAAAACAATGAAATTTAACTGGAAAATAAACGCTACATCGGAACTCGGAAGACAATATACAATAGATTTGTCCTTTGCATCGTGGTAAATCTATTTAATCTACCGTAATTGACTGTGCTTATGTTCTATCTAAAGTCGAGGACGCGCAAAAATATTTAAGCAGCAAGCAAATTAGCTAATCACAGACGAGCAATGTAAAGAATACCTGAACGATCTTTTCAAAGTCTTTTACTGCTTAACACATTCGAAGATGGTTTACGGGTTTGAATCGCGTTAGTGTCATTTTTATACCGACGTTTTGTGACGTCATTTCAGCTCACTTCATCAGGGTTTCAAGAACAGCTTAATACTGAATATCAGTGAGCTGAAATGTTCACGAAATGACGGTATAAAAATGACACTAACGCAGTTCAAACCCGTAAAACATCTTCGAATGTTAATACAACACACTGCGAAAGCATCAAATATCAGATTTTACTGCTTACGTTTTTTTTTCGAGTCCCCGGCTTTAAGAAGATACTAGAGTCGTCTGCAATATCGAAACTTCATCAAATCCAAAAATTGCATGTGAATAATATTTTATACGTATAAAAAAATTTGACATTAAGCTTAAGAAAACTTAATTCGATGTTTATTTTGTTCTCACCAACTATCCAACGTAATTTGAAGTTTTTTCTCGAATATAATTACATATAAATATATAATTGTTTTTCAAAGAACAAAACAACAACAACAACAACATATTCGAAAAACTGTTGTAAACGTCAATTTTTTATCTTCTTGAGATCGTATCCGCGTCAAAATTCGCTTGTCATGACAATAATTCCGGCAAGTTTGTGAAAATCCGTGTAAACTGCAAACAATGATTGTTGCTCTTTTTTCTTTCGAGAATTATTTCACTCATCATACTTCTCTAATGTGTCAGTGCTTAGGCATTCATAGTTTGACTTTATATTTAATGATCGTTTTAAATCCACGATAAGATGCTGTACGGGCCGTTTTAATGGCTACAGAGCATGAGACTGACATAAGATTTGAAAATAAACTTAAAACGATCTTAAATACAAGATTCGATCATGAATACCGGCTTTAAAGTGTAATTTGTTTTAATTTTAATAGTAATATAATTCCTGATATTATATATAGTATGTAAAAAATTGATAAATTAAAACTATAACAAAATGATAAATCAAAGCTTAAATAATAACTCCGCTATGAATATACATCAGAAGACTGTTGGATTATATTTTACAACTGTGCGTTTTAATAGTTGATTATAAAAATGAGTTTATATGAAAATACTCTCTTGCTGTAACGTGAGTTGGGCGCAAAATGGAACTGTTTGTTTTCTCGCTTCTGACGTCATTATTCAATATAATTTAGCGAGTATGAAAGAGTCTTACAATTGATACAAAAATGGTCATCTGTTTTTTTTCTTCTACTCGCTGGTTTCTTTTTGTTTCTTTGTAGATCCTTAATTTATTTAGCCTTGATTTATTTATTTTTTATACGAAACGTACGCCACACTTTTGTAAGTAACTTTTGCAATCGAAAACAAAATTTCCAATGTAGATTGCGACAATTACTATTTTGAAAATATTGTTCACAGTAAAAAAAAAAAGAAAAAGTTATATACACACGCTCACCCTCTCCTCTCTCTCTCTCTCTCTCACACACACACACGCACCCACACACACATATATGTATATATATGCATATGTATGATTAACTTATACTACAGTGGATGTATTTTTCTGTCATTATGAATGATTAAATAATTAACAGGGAATGAGAATTTATGTAGACAAAGAAATGACCAAATGGACTCAATCGCCACGCTGTAACAATGTTCTTGCCATCGCTGATCGTATACGGAAGTCACACGTGTCAGTGTTGAGTCTCGTTCACGACTCTTATATTGTTCAACTGATTCTTCTCGTTTTTCTCTTCATCCTTATCTGGATTGTCCCACGCTTGTCTCTGACCAGAACCGAAGAATGCATAGAATGTTGCGCACAAGATGTAAATACCGGCGCAAATCATGAAAACGGTTCTCCATTTTGCTTGCGTTGGCTAAAAACATATACAATATTACATATAAAATATTTAAAAAATATTAAAATGTACAATATATAGGTTCAAAGTACTATCTTTAGTTTAATTATATATATATATTGTTAACGAATAAGAATCTCAATTACTTTATCGACAACGTATCCAACGGTGATGGGCGCGAGAAGACCGGCAAGATTAGCAATGCAATTTGTAAAGGACATTAAGATCCCAGCAAATCTCGGAGAAATATCGAGGTGATTTATTTTGAAGCCCGAATAAATAGCACCATTCAGACCAACTCCCACTGTGATAATGGCGATTGTCAACCAACGATCGCAACCGGTATATGAAGCACCAATTAGCGCTATCGCTGGTGCGTATTCACCGATGCTGTTGATGATCTTGCGTGTTACTGTGTGATTGAATCTTCCTGAAGTAATCATCCAGTCAGTGATGTGAGAGATGATCATAGAAAAGATCCACATGGCCAAATATGGAAGTGCCGAAAAGAAACCATTCTGAAATATAAATTAATCCTATTTAGATTTGACAAACTATTTTGAAAAGAGTTTTTTATTTTTTCCAGCTCAATATCTCTCTGAAGTATTCACAGGTAAGCAATGTTACTTACCTGTTTAATGTCGAAGTGAAGAATTTGTTTCATAAATGTTGGAAGTTGAGTCATCAGAGTCTCATATCCATAATTGTGGCCCATGTGTGCCATAAGAATGGCCCAGAACGGTAGCGAAACTGCAATGGACTTCCACGGTACGGGAGGTGACGCCTGAAAAAAATTAATAAAAAAAAAAAAAAAACAATTTATAGCTTGTTCTAGATATGTTGTGTGTTCTAGAGTTAAAAGTAAAGACTGTATTAATATATACGATTAAAATGATAAGAAATACTAACGGATGTATTAGCGCTACCCCAAAGAGCGCTAAGTATATACTTCTTTTCGTCCTCTGCAATTCTTGGATCTTGTTCGGGATCTTCATGGATCCATATGAGGAATCCTATGCACCAGACAGTACCAAGAATACCAAATACATAGAAAATAGACGGCCAACCGCCTGCCTCCCAATCGGCTAACAGACCGCTCAACGGCATGGAAATTACTGTGCCGAATTGTGCTCCTATTGAAGAAAGAAAATGAAAAACAGTGCAAGATTAATAATAGTCAGTAAGCGATTTGTTTTGATATTTTTGGTTTTCATCCAAAAAATAAGAAAACCTTATATAAGAAAATTTCGAAAGAAGATAACTCGAGAAATTGAAAAGATCTCGTTCCACGTCGCTCAATCCTCGTCACAGGAAGAAGCATGCGCAGTAACTCGATGCAGCGAAATGTCCCAGACAATGACGGGAGTATGAGGAAAGCAGGAGAAGGAGACCAAGAGAAAGAGAATTCTCGCGTGGCAAACTTCCCGGCTCGGTAAAAATCGCATGAAAGAAGAAGAGATCGCATTGAACGAGCTTACCGGCATAGACGAAGGCACCCATCCTGCTCCGTTCGGTAGGCGGTATCCATTTCGCCAGCAGTGCGTGCGTGCAAGGCACAATAGGACCCTGCAATAGGGATTAATCCATTCCTAGGGGAGGAAGGAAATATACCCGTACAATCAAAAAACGTTCACACTCAATCACGAATATAATCCTTTAATCTTGAGGGAGTGTTCCCGTTTTCTAAGAGTTTAAACAACCGGATGAACAAAAGGCGTAAAAACGGGATTACTCCCTTAAGACTACCATTATGTACTAATATCTGTTTCTGCAAGTATAAATAAAGAATATCTTAGCAATTATATTAATAATAAACAAATTTTATGTAATAAATATATATATTATAACATAGATTAACCGCTGTTCTAAATATGTCCCGTTCTTTGGCAACACAACTCTACTCGAAGTAATGAACGCGTGATTGACAACACGTACCAATTTGCAATTATCACTTTGTGCCCATCTATTTTGTTGGACTAAACAATATCCTATCCCGAAACATCACACATTCGTTCTCTCTTCTTGAGTCTCAGTCAAACTGGATCGTGTTACTAAACTAAGAAGAAATTTTTCACGATATTACTTACCTCTCCTAAGCCCTGTATAAAACGCACAATTACCAGCCACCAGTAGCCTTGATATGCGGCTAACGGAACAAGTAATCCGAAAACTGAATTAATCAACATGCCAATTCCGAGGAAGTATTTGGCGCCGTAGCGCTTGGCAAGAATGCCAAACGGTATCTGGGTGATAACGTATCCCCAAAAGAACGAACTTAGGAGATAACTTTGTTCCGTGCTCGTCCACGGAAACGGTCCGTCTGCCTGTAAAGGTAAAAGAATGTGAGTGACTTTTGAACTCTCAAGAGAGATAATCGTAGAATTTTGTTGACGTGATATAGTTACAGTTTTCATGTAACTTACTGTAACTCCGTAACATATTACTCACGTGTTTGAAATCACTTTCGGTTTCGTTGGAAAGGTTTCCGCATTCGTTCACAGCTTCCTTCTGCTTTTCAGTATTTCCCACAGCCGTGTGATTAACCATCGCCACGATAGCCACGGACATATTGGTTCTCATTATATAAGCATTCGCCATACCGAGGAATATCATGAAAGTCACTATGTGACGTTTCCCCATAAACGCTGAAGAAAAGATAAGAAACAGCAGTCTGTTATTACGTGCTATTATAACTGCAATTATCGATAAATATTGATTGCAACGTCTTTATAATTGACGGTCACAAGAAAAACATATTCGGGCTTATCATCTATCTAACTCGGAATTCAGTCAGTTCCGATCGAAATCATTTTTGTCTTTTTCATTTGAGAAGATCAAGACACAAAAGTCGGAATCGTTTCGAAAAGTTTTATTATGGCTACTCTGTTGTTACGTAATGTACATAATGAACACTTTGCCAAATTTTCCCGGAAATAATCCAAGGACGAATTTCGGGATCAATGCCGAGGTGAGAGTTACGACACAGAAATGTGACGCAAGTTAATTGAGCTACAAGCGAATACAAACAATATACATATATATTCAAAGAAAATATATGTGCGTAAATTTTTGAATACATACAGAACATAATTTGTTTGTTAAAAAAATTTTTTTTATCGAACAATATAATATTGAACAAATTTTTTATTCAAAAATATAAAGCAACGAGAAAATCGTTGAATTTGTCGTTGACGCGAGTCACGTTATTGTATAATAAATAATACGTTTTAGTAATTACCAATTACTTTCCACATCCAACAAATTCGATAAGTAAGATATCAAAAGACACTTGTATGATTCAATGTATATATTTAAGTTTCGTGCGGCAGTATGCCGTAAATGAGATTAGTACATACGCACAGTATCAAGTACTTTTCCACGAGTTTGAAGTCATTAATACGAAGAAAAAAATGTCTATGTAGTAGTTACCAAGTGCGTTTGACGTCATAATATTTGATGATTGAAAGATTGTTTTTCGGTTATACAACTGTTTAATTGTTATCCAAATCAGGGAGAAAGAGAGAAAGAGAAAGAGAGAAAAAGAGAGAAAGAGAAAGAGAGAGAGAAAGAGAAAGAAAGAAAGAGAGAGAGAGAGAAAGAGAAAGTGGAAGAGAAGTTTATCTTGTCTTATCTAAACCAATAAACGAGAATACTTAAATGCAATGTGAGTTTTTTTGACCGTTGTGAAAAACCTCTCAGACGATCATTATGTTGGAGATCATTAAATATAAAGCTTGACAAATATATGTATATAGTTTTAATGTCAATGCAGCTGATAATATTGGGTCGTTAAGTATGTACATACATTTGTCAAGTTTCATAATGACACAATATTATCAACTGCACGGGACGTTATTCCACGTTTGCAAAAAATGATAAAGAGTTTCAAGTTTTGTTTTTTCACAAAAAAAAATCTATACGATTTTACAAAACTTTTCTCACGTATTTATTTCACGTGTTGCGTCGAAGAAACGCACCGTCTGACGTACGCAATCAATATACTACCAGTTCATAATTCAGCTGATTCATATTCCGTACTCGTACCCGAGAATCTATAATATTTTTGGTAAAGTGGATACCTGCGAAGTGACGAAATTTAAATCCGGTGTATTGCGGTCATTCTAGCGTCATATGCCAGCACATGAACCCATCGCTATTTTAGTTAAATATTTTTAACTCTTCCCGAAGAACATTAGTTTCGGATGTTCTAAAACCTCTTTAAGTTTTTAATAATAGAATAACGCGCTCACTTTCTAAAAGTATTGTTCGTATAAACTATATATAGGACATATGACATTATTTCTTTTTACATATGAGGCTGAAGTTCAAGAACTGAGAATGCTTCGCAAAAAAACTAAGTTGTCAATAGTCTTTGTTCAATCACCGACACATACGCGCGACTATTATTTTATCTTGTGTAACAATAGTGTATTCTATCATGGCTTTCATGTGTTCGTTGGTAATCATGGTCATCCAGAAACTACTACGCGAGACGAAGACGATCGAAGAGGAGAGAATCCCTCTTTTCTCTTTTGCATCTCTTCTCTCGGTTGATGTTACAAAATCTCTCCGTAGCTGATTACATTCAGCTCACACTTCTCTTTTATCTCTGATTAATGCCGAGGCGCACTTTTGTAGACGTCATCGCGGGAAAGAGAGCAAAAATAAGAAACAGAGAGGCAAATAAAGATATAGGAAGCAAACATCGATGAGGGATTGAGACGCCGCGACCGGATTGATTCGTTTCAATTTACACAAGTGTTTCTAGGAAATATATTTCACTGCTTGTACTTTACAACGACGCCGAATTAGTCAATTGACATCGCCGATGACACACTCATTGCCGCTTAAACCGATCAGACTAAATCTGTCTAGCCTATGCGTTAAATTATAATTTGCAATCGCATATCTCTTTTCCTCCTCTTTTTTTCTGGTTTATCTTCATTGGAAATTTCACTGTAATTTGTTCCATTTGTTATGACCTACAATATTGAAGGGAAATTACGCGTCGCGATTTATCGAGGAAATCCGAGAAATCGTTCAGCAAAAATAATTTGAGTTGAAACTAACAATCAGCATGTGAAAGAGCTGCGAGCAAATTATTGATAAACAATGAGCGATTGTGAGAGCATTATAAGTGAGAATCAAGGTCAAGACGCGTCGATGGATTTAATCGGCCGGGATCAAATCACGTTTTATCGCATTTAATTTCGCCCGCGGCATCGCTGAACATCGATTTTTCACCGCGCGGTTATCGATATTGAAAATTCCATTGTTGTGTTGTATCAAAATCTCGCTTTTAATAAATAAAAAAAAAAAAAAAACAAACATAACACGACATTCCTTTCAAATTCCGCAGCACTTTACATTCCTTGTCCCGAACTCGTATAAGCAATTTAATACGTCGGAAAACGTGGCATCAGCTTTTACAACCTGGTCTTGGTATTTGTTTCTCTTAAAATCTATTACGATTCGTTTTCGCATCGAAACTTTCATCCTCACAATTCAAAATACAATGTGTCGTTAAAATACTTTTCTACGGGACACCCTGTATATATATACCTCGTGTCACGTTTATACCGGGCACTTCCAACGAGTCGGGCATTTACTAACTACGGCGCTCACCGTAGTCGTCACTAAGCACGTGGTCGCGCGAATCGGCTAGAAATAACTTCCAACATACCGCGGTACACAGTGTTTCCGTGTGTGTGTGTGTGTAGGAATTAGTAATATCTCATTGTCACACAGAGAATACACACTGGAAATTCGCCGTGGGCAAATGGAGACCACGGGAATATAAAGTGGCGGGATTTGTGCACGTGATAAACACGTGTTTTCAAACTGATGTCAGAAGATCTGTAAAGCGAAGAGAACCGGAAACTTCGGAACAATTACCTTTGCACGGCAATTACGAAATGTAATGCGCCGTACAACATGCTGTAGGTGCAGTACACATTCTATAGATATCAGTGATAACAAATGGACGAGTTATTCGACATAGCCTTGGCGCACCGCGAGGAAAATTTCGCGTTCAAACATTCTCGAATGTTTTTTTTCTTTTTTTAACAAATATGTGCCAACAAATCTGTTACTTCCTCGCAATCAGAAACGAGCGATTTCCGTCGGAAACAAACGCATTTGTTGCGCGAGCAAGAAGAACGTTCGGTTTTACCTACATTTTTACCGAGTTCGCAGGTGTTTTCGCGATGTGTCATCATATTGCGTTAAGTGCTCTTATTGCAGATATTTACATACTCCTAGTTTGCATTCAGAGAATTCATCAGTTAACAATGTTATTTCCTTATCTAATCTTACGCACTTTTTCGTTTTATATACGGGGTATTTCCTTCCGTAGTTCGGCGCATAAATACGTTAACATTTTTTTATCTGTTTAACATATTAAACGGTGATAAAATTGATTGCGCACTGTTATCTGTAACATGTTGCGCTGTTTATTAATAATTCATAGCAGCTCTGTGTCACACAGCAAATTTTCCGAGATGAGTTTTACTCTTGTTCGATTACGCGCGTCATCTTCTTCAGATAATTACGTGTCAGTCGTGTAACAAACTTTGCAAATTATAGATACAGATACGTGTGTTTTAACGGAAAAAACGTTTTATATTCTGTTGTAACATGTGTACGTGATATAGAACTTCTTTGACGCATATGTTTACTGTAAAAACTTTTGTAATATTAATTTATAATGTATTGAATGTGTAAAAAGCTGAACAGTTACAAGTTGTTTTTGGAATTTATTGCAAATATAGTGTGTAGATATAATGTAGTTATGAAAATTTCTGTTAAAAACCACCCAATGTATGTAGAATATGTGTGTATATATGGTACGCGTGACATCACACTCATACAACACTATAAATACACTACTCTAAGTTAAATGCGCTATTAAATGTACGATGAGATTATATGTGCGATTTTAGCAGCCGCACTTAAAAGTCTCCAGCTTTATTTAAAAATAAGTTCTAAGTGAGATGGCGAATATAGATCGCCTCGAGTCTTGGATTTTAAACAATTTGCGAACATGTTTGTAACATATTTTACACACAAGCAAACACACTTTTGTGAACATCATGAAGCTGCCGATTGTTCCGTCGTTGTATAAACAGAAATAATAAACTCTGATACTTTTCAAGCATATGTAAATGTTCCGAGATATTTTATAATTGTATGTGCGTGTGTGTGTGTGTGTGGCATATGCTTTTTATAAAATGGAAAAAGTAGTGTGTTGAATTTTTACAGACTTTTAGAATAGAAAATTTTTTTTTTCACATCTGTGTCAGCAACGCGTTTTGCCGCTGTGTAAGACAGAAAAAAGAAAATGAAACGCAAAACGAAGAGAAAAAGAGAGAACATGTCGTTGCATCGAGCACGTGGTTTGTCGATGCGCTCGTCTCGCGCGCACGCGAGTCTCGTCTCGAATTACGTCGTTTCACGCGACATGAGAATTAAATACGGAGCAGACGGGCGGAGTTTTTACGCGTTTTACAATCACACATCCCGCCCATGTATCAGCGCGAAGTGTTCGTCGCGCTGAAATCTACGCGCGAGACATGAGCTCATCACGTATTTCGATCGAAAGTTTGAATGGAACACACATGGATGCGATTACGTAGACTTTCGAAGTCGCTTATCTCTGTCGCTTTTTCTCCATTTCTCTCTCTCTCTTTCTCGCTTCCTCCGTTTTTCACTTGGCGATTTCATCGATAGGTCGCTATCGCACCGTGTAGAGAAATTAATTCAAGATATAACAACAGCAGATATGGCGCTCTATCGCGCGCGCATACCTTTTTTTTTTCGTTCAGGTCGCTCCTCTTCGTCGATTCCGGGTTGTTCCCATACCAGCACGTGGCCATTTCGTCCTCTGTTCTCGCTGTTGCTGGGCCTGTTATTGTCGCTCATCTCACGTTAAGAACGAAGAAACGTAATAACAGGAGGCAAATCGCCCGATCGCGAGCTCGTCGAACAGATGACTATCACGACGAAACCAACGACGCGATAACGTTGACTGTATTAGCGCGCGACTAGCGTTTCCTCGCACTGTCGTGCGCTCGTTTAGCTCGGACCGAAAAACAGCGCGCGCGCGGGCGCGTCCGTGTTCTTTTTTTATACCGGTCGGACGGGGACGACGATGTCAGCGCGACGCAACGAAGCGACGACGACGGCAAAGCAATAATGCAGCGAGTAAATGTGGTGCGCAACGCACGAGGTTAAGATGTTAAATTCACGAGAGACACTGTCGGAATCGAAACTGAAACTGTACGTAAGTATGTAGTGCTGTGTACAATGCTGCTCCGATAACGACAGCTCGGCCGACCGGACGGAGCGAGCGCGTGGCAAGCCGGTTGTAGCCGACCGACGAGACAGCTGCTCTCGCCGTTTCACCAATCGGAGCGCAGCGCGGCAAAAATCGTGAAGCAGCGCCGCGAAATTCAAATACGTCGTATAGATAACGCATTATGATTTTGTGACTCAGATGTTTGTCAGGAGTCATTTATCTGTTAAGTTGAAGTGACTAAGTAGCACATGAGCGGTAATAAGAAAAGTAATTTAGAAAATTACGGAATGTACATTATATGTATATATATATTAAAGTTATACATTAATATATTAAATTACGATATTAATCACTAACGTTGTATATATATATTAAAGTAATATAATTAATTTAATATGTTAGCGCGATTACGAGAGATAAAAAAGCACTGGACTTTGTTCTGCTGCATGACGTAGAATTGCATCATCATTATAGAATTATTGTCAAGATCGTGAGTATGTTTTATTATCTAATCGGCTATTTTGAAGCAATGTAAAAAAAACTTTCCGTTTTGCAGAACTCGCATAGTTTCGTAGTTCGATTTTTATCTCGGCGAACTATATTCTATTGAGGATGTTTTATTCCTATCAAAATGGTAAATTTAAAGAAATGTTTATCTATATTTTATCATGTTACTGACTCATGTGTTCATAATGACCCAGATTCTGCTATCTGTTTTCGGTAGGTGAAAAAACATTATGTTTTGGAAGTTTAATATTTCCTAATAATATGAAACACTTCTTTCTTTGAATACAGCAACAAAAAAATCTATCCATTTAATCGACAAGTAACTTTCTCTCTCTCTCTCTCTCTCGGATGTGACTAACTTAACATGTTAAAAATCTTTTTTTTTTTTTTTTTTTCTACTTAGACAAATTGCTCTAGCCTTGTAAATACTCTCTTAAAACCGGGATTGCGAAAGTATACTTGGAGCTACACATATGTGAATCAAAGCGGTAGAATTGAGATTATTTGTAAACGAAGTGTTTGGTTCAATATTACAAGTTTTAATAAATAAATGTTTGTTTTTTGGGGGGAGAAAAAATGCACTTTTCGCGCATTTTATGCATAACATAATTATCTTTGTAATTTTCCGAAATATTTCCATTCCCGAGCGCTTAATACGATCCAATGGAAATTACAGTTCGAAGGTAAAGATATACTTCAATTGTGAGATCGCTCGAAATAACAATCTCTTTAAAGATATCTCGAAACGAATCTTTGAAATGCTTGTCCTGTTCAATTGTGCAATCAATGACTTTTGTGTGTATGCGAGTGTGTGTGTTCGAGCGCTATGACGCAGCACATTCTCTGTTTCTCGCAAATCGCAGTGGTGCAATTTCCTTGTACGTGCACTGAATACTTGCACATTGCTAATTTACGAATATACATATATATATATATATATATATACGGTAAGCGCAACTACGTAATTAAGATAAACGGCTAATAGACTTCAATACATGTCACTATCACAATGGTTCTCTGTTCACAAATATCTTTCTCTCCCTCTTATTTTATTCTGTTTGCCAATACGTCGCTATTTATTGCAAATTTGTGTACTACATCCACAGCTTGAAAAAAAACAAAAAAAAACAAGTATTTCTTTACATATATGCAATTACAGAGCGAATAACAGTATCGAAAAATAGATCGATGGATTGTAGCACGGATTCGAACCAAAATAGTTCTTACAAACGTCCACCAAAGTGAACGTAATGGCGCGCAAGAACGTCGAGAGGAAGAAGAGACAATTAAAATGCTCGCTCTGTGATGTGTCATATGTATAATAATGTCAATGGAGAGAAGGAGCAAGTCACGTGCAGAACACGTGTCTAGCCATGTGTAGCTCTCGTGGAAACACGTAGTAAGTAGACAGGGATTACACCAGACGGCAGCACCATCCATCTCTCATCGGCTCTTTCATCTTTTGCGATAAACAAAATCCCGGATAAGCCAATATTTCACGGATCTGTCGGATGATTAGCTAATGCAACATAGAGCCGATTGTTCCACTTTCAGATAAAGGTCGAGTACTCTATCCAATGGTTAAAACTCTGATTTGCGTTGTTTTACGTGTTGATAAAATGTATTTATCTGATAAATAACCAGAAACCAAAAGAGAGATAAATTACACGGCACTCTTGGTAGCACTAAGTCGTATCTAACAGATAAAAATATGTAGAAATAGAAAACAGTGGAAGATGCTTTTAGGTTCCTATCTTATATTAAACATTAACCCGTCAAGTAAGTTGAGATTTATCGGAAGGTGGTTGGTAAAAGGCGAAAAATTTATTCGTGTGTTGGGAAACCAGAGTTTTATCGGAAGGTGGAACAATTAGCGTATAGGTAAGTGGGAGACCAGATGTGAACAGAACAGAAATTTGTAGGATAAACGCGCGGGAGGAAAAGAGGACTTGTAATAGCGCCAATGAGTGTCTTTTCAACTACCTAGCAGTCGTTTGTACAAAACGTTGCGTCGCGTCGATAATGTCACGTTTATTTTTCCTATATACATATATAAAAGGGTTTGCGTAATAAAACTGGATCATAAAGTTTCAGTAATGGAAACATAAATTGTAATTTCTGTTAAACAAATATTTATACTTAATAATATGTACAACTATTAAATAACCATTAAATATTTATGCGCGCAATTATGGAGACTGTTTATTGTTTCTGTGATAGCAATTGTGTGTTTTTTTTTTTTCTAGTTTAGTTTCTCACAGAGTTCTCTGGAAAAAAATAATATCTTTGAAGTGCAATAAAATTCTATTCCATAAAATGAGAGCGATGTTTTCCGCGTGTACATTACGAGACCACTTGTGGAAATGCAGAAGTAGGATGTCGACGATTGTTCAATCTTTTGTGAATGTGACGCGTGGTTGGTTTAAATGCGGCCTTTAAATGATTTAATCCCCGGACAACGGGTCTCTTCACACTCTCGGCTCGCTCTTTATACGCTAGAAGTTTTAGACTGTCAACAGGAAACGCAAAAATCCTCAAAATCAATTACTCACTGCAGTTAAGTAGAAAATGAGATCAAGCGTAACAAATTACATCACGCAGAACAGAAACATCAAGTGTATATATAGTTATACATACGGATACGTCGGAGCATAGAAACGTAAACTTTTTTCGTCTCGCATTCAAATATAAGTTTGTAGGTGGCAGATCAGTGAAGAAGTAATTGGTTTAAATTTTTTGTTGCACACTTTATGTGATTATTACATAAACAAGAGATTTCTGTGAGCAACTATGCACACACGCACACTTACAAATGATGTGTGTCAAGGCGCGGCGACAATAATCCTTTGCATTGTATGTGTTAGCAATTTTTTCAGTACGCGAGGTCGTATCGAAGGACGCAGCTTGAACGTCCAGAAAAATATTCGTCCTTCCGTTATGTCTTGTCCAGAATATAAACTCACTATAATAATAAGGTTGTTAAATGTGTCAACTTTTTTTTTTCAAGATTTATGTTTCTTTTATATGATTCTTTCTGCTAATAAATTATCATAACTCGTTATTTGTTAACGTGCAAGAAATATATTTATAGCACAGCATTTCGTTGCTTTTACTTCATTTTTTGACGTCTGTAAAAATCTACCGCACAAATGTTAAGATCGTTTTCTTCGTAATGACTTGCTCGTTGTTTACCGATCGAAAATCGCGTCAATAAAGAAAAAAAAAAAAGAATTTCGCAGAGAAATTTCTGCATGATGATTAATCCTCTTTATCTGACTTAATTAATTGTAAGTGTTTGACATTTATCGATATCGTTTGTGTATTTAATTTAGCAATACAGTGATATGAACTTTATCTGTAACTTTTATTTCTTTGAAGATTTTTTTCGCGAGAAATTGCACAATGTTATATTGTCTCATGGATTGTATTGCAATCAATTATAAATTCGCGACTTGACACTCGATAAAACATCTCGATATGACAACGAAATCAAGACATCTCTCTAAAATCACTGCACGATTTTACTGTGTGAAAACAATTATATAAATATTTTGAACAAACTGTCTGTCAACAACAATTTATTTTGATAACAATAGCGCTTATTGTAATTTTTTAAATACAGTCAAATCTTTTTATCGTTGTTTTCGCATTGTTATTTTCTTCTTATTGTTACTAAAGTTTTTTCTCTATACAGTTATTTATCTTTTTTTCTCATGCAAACATTTCACCACCATAATGCGATCACCCACCGGCAAACTAAAAATAACTTTGTGACAGTTGATACATGATTTAACTCGCGCGCTGATCGTTGCTGACAGAATGGGGAAGAGAAAATAACAATACGGAGAGGACTCGGTCTCGACAAAGTAACAATAGAAAGGTTCGATCGTAAAGCATTATCTGAATTTATAGTTCCCGCATAGCTATTATGTATATACTCTTTCAGAACCGACTCCGATTTTGGTCATTTTATTTGTTTTCACAGGAAAAGAAAATAATACTTCCATATTGTTTTAAGTTGAGCAATTTACTTAAACAATTGTAAACAGAATATCTATAAGCAAACGTTGTTAAAATTATTTCACGTAGTCGTCGCTAATTCACACATAAAATTGCGGCTAATCGCATGCGATATGTACCTATTATATCCTCCTGAGTACAGCAACGCGATGTGCAGCTATCAATGGAAAAACACAAAGTTATGCGCAGATAGAACTGATCGATACGACGCTACAAGGTACACGTGTTGCGTCAATATTCATGTTTTCTCCAAAACAAAATTACATTTTTCATATGTTTGAATATTTAAATTTACCGACGACTATGTGAGATGAAAAACAAACTGATAATCGCTGCTAGAATAGTTATGGCCACTTACGTAGACCACTATACGACGCAATTTTTGTATGTAAGCAAATCATTGGTGAGAGATGTGCAAATTTATTCCCGCGCCTCGCACTGTAATATTCTCGAAACGCAAAAAAAAAAAGTAGCAACTGGTTCAACAACAGTTGTAGAAGTCGTCACCGAAACCGGTTACGCGCTAGTTCTTGACGCCCTAATCATTAATTTTCAATTAATTATGTAAGCCATGGAACTCCCATCGATTGAGGTAAGATTAAATTTTATTAGCGTGATAATTACACTTCGCTCGCTACACGAGCTCTTTACAACCGTAATTAACATGTAAGCTAAACTCTGTACACGATTCTCTTATCACCAATCACGGTTTGATATTGAGACACTTATAACAAGACGGATTCTTTCTCTTTCTTTCTCTCTTTCTGCTTATATTGTTTCAGATAATCTTATCAACTATAGCAAAAAAATATCGCCACATCACTTCCGGAACGGATCTTTAATCGGAATGTACGTGAGTGTATCGAGCAAACGAAATGAAGTGTGATCTGTATCGATTGACTTACGTAAAACATCTAGCACTTATTCTTAGGCGTTCATAACGCAATGCAAATGAAATTTTTTATTGTGCACGTAGGTAGTTGTTTCACAAATGTGAAAATCCAAGGACTCGCATGAATATCGTAACAAAACAAAACAATATCGCCAAAATAATCATTTTTAATTTATTTCAATCCGTCATGAAATCTTGACGTGACAGACGAATTTCTGAGATCAGATTCGGCGTTTTATCACAATAGAAATAAAAATCACCTCTCTTCACTAAGAAGGAAGACAAAAATGTATCTTTTTTTTTGGTATCTAAAAAATTTCATTTAAATGTTAAATTTGTTTATAAAGTGTAATTCGTTTCGCGTTGAAAAAAATATATTTACATTTTTTAAAATTCTTATCGTGAAATTAATGTGTAAATAATCTAACAGTTCTATAAGCTTGCCACAGCTTTCCGTTTTATATAAATTCATTTCCTCTTTTTCCTTCTTTCTTCCTCTCTCTAATAAAAAAATGTATAAAGATTGTGACAGAGATATTTTCTTTAACTTTTTTAAAATTGTTTTTTGAAACAAAAAAAAATAGAAAAGAAAATCATAAACGTCAGAATAATCTTGAATAGGATTAAATTCCGAGAAGTTTTGTAATAGATGTCCAAGTATAAATTTTATGGTGTTTCAAAGAAAACAGCAGTGTAACCTACCTTTAGGGGGCGTAACTTCCGTGTCGAAGACCTCGGGCTTCTTGATCTCCGATTTCTTTCGATCGGAGGCCATGACGTTCTCGACCATAATTATTAATTGCTTGAGATATCGCTAACACTCGGGAAAATAATTCTGTTCGGCTGTTTCTCGAACAGCAGTTGCTTAGAGAGGGCAAGACTTGTGTGTGAGAAAATTCACGTCAGTCCTGTTCGGTAGTCACTCTGGCACTGTTACAAACACAACCGAACTTACGGCACTTAGAGGCAAACACCTCGCGCACGTCAGCCAATTAGATTACGCCGTGAGAACCCCGCCGATCACCACTCGATCTTCTCCCACGCGACGCGCCTTTCCCAAATCATACCTGTCTGCGTCCGCAGACGGAAGAGAGAGATAACTATATCTCCGACAAAATTCTTCATAAAAAAAAAAAAAAAAAGGAAAAAAGAAACGAATCCTTCACAAAGTAATGGTGCGTGAAAAAATGTAAATTCTTCTCGAATAAAACATTTTTCTTGAACAGTAAAAATTTTAAACGTCAGAGACGGACTTTAGAAAATAAATACACGACATAAAGTGCAAAAAAATACACATCAGTCAGAATATACCGGAAATCATTCATTCGTCACAGCGCAATTGTGTGTTTTAGATCTTCTTCATTTTTTGTTTTTTTTTGTTTTTTTAAAGAACAAAATGTTTTGTTTGAATAATTGAGGACTACATAGATAAAACCAGTAAAACAATTAGCGACATATGTTTTGAAATCGAGTTCAAACAGATTTAAAACTGTTAATGATAAATACATGTTACGAAAAAAGATTAATAATTACTACTTTACGATCTACTAGCTCCGCTTGATTGTAGATGGAAAAAATCGTCTAACACACACATCTACGATACACGTCATGTAAGATATGCATGCGAGCAAAGAACAGATGTAAAAATTATTATTGACGCCACGACGTTTATAATCGCGAGAAGAAAATATACATGTATATATCGCATGTGCGACAGCGGCGCGCACCGTCTTATTTGTTTGATTAATCGACTACTTAATTGCCGCTTAACGGTATGACATTGGAGCGGAAAATAAACGTGCTCGTCTTGCATGCCACTTCAACTGTATACGATGTAGATAACTTGTTCGAAGTTACCTCACGTGCAATTATTTTCTCGAGGCGCTTTGCAATTGTTTTAGCGATAAGGAAAACCCGTAGGAAAAAATAATGCCGATTGGTTCATCGAAATGCCAACACGAGACCACAACACGTCATCAAGCAATACCGAAGTATCGATTGATTTATCGTCGAAAAGATTTATAGTTTGTTCAACAAGAAAACTGCATTTGTGTCAAAGAAAAGAAACAGCATTTTGCTTGAAGTTTTTCTTTTCTTCTGTTTTACCACACACACACAAACATGTTTCTCTCTAAATAATCTTCCAATGTGAAAATCTGCGATGTGTTGTTGATAAACACGATACGACTAAAATTACTCGAATTGATTACATTCGATTACGGATTTTCTTATCGTGATTTATTAAAGAATACAAGGAGATAAAGAAATACGCGAAAAATATAATACGTTATCGAGTTGCACGTATATATCTCGCATGAAAAGGGACGGCACGTGCTAGTGGTTTGTCACGGAGAATAAGCGACTTTGCATAATAACACGTGTTTCTGTGGAAAGTCACGATGTTATGCGCGACAGTTCCAGTTAAAATCACCGGGCAGGAATGCAGGAGTGCGACCTCGTCTCCTAATCTAAACCTAACGCTTTTCAACCGGAATCCTAACTCATTCCCGGCACGAAGTCTCGTTTTACGAAGTAATGACTCTCACGAATGTTCCGGAGTTTCTTCTGCAACGCAACGCGGCGAATCATCGTCATCGTGACAGAAGAGGGGACCTACGAGTGACCTACAGACCCGATCACTGCGGCCTCGTTTGTGGGTTCGACAAACCGGCACGTTCGATCGGGTACAACGACGTTGCTGATCATACACTGATCCCGCTGTTAACATTCATGTCATCGGTTCAAATAATAGAAACGATAAAGAGGACGTATTGCACGAGAAGTGCTGGTTATCGCAACATTCACGAGCGTAAAAAGTTCCGCGGCGAAAGCGTATTCGACGTTAGCCCCTTCTTCCCTCCACCTGCTTCTTCCTCGCTTTTACCGAGAGACGAGAAAGTGCGGAACATCATCATTCCATCGTTTTTTTTTTCTCGATCGAGTGTCTCTTTCAGATAAACGTCGACTTCGCTGCGATTATGCTTTTCGAAGCGAAATTCACGGACATGCAAGAATATTTATTTATCAATCAATCTGTCGAGTATTTAATTTATTGTCACAGTCAACCTTTAATCTGTAATTTTTATTAACGATAATCTTAACATTGATATTCGCAGCTTTTCAAGTGGCACACGTCTTAGCGCGAAAACCAATTCGATACATATTAATCAAACACGATAATCTGCAGGTATTGCCGCAACAAAATGATCGCTACTTATGTTTAGCATTTTGATAAACCAATCGTGTACCGTGGAGTCAATCTCTAAACCAGCGATCGCAGTATTACGAGATTACAATGTGCGAACTCGAATTAAAAGTCGTAAACAAGCATTGATGTTGGATGTGATTTCGTAACAAAACCAAGTTCGATTTGATGCGAAATTCGCAATCGGGATTGCACAACGCTATCTTATCCACGAGCTGGATTTGCAAATAAAATTTGAAGAGAGACTCATGTGACGCGGTTTATTAATATGATGATAAAAGCGATCGCGAAATCTCATACCCGTCGAGAAGACGACTAATCTAATACGAAAAAGACTTTACATTGTGTGTCGAAACGCGATGTATGCGCGCTCATTTTCTGTATTTGCTCACGTCAATGCAGATAAATGTGAGCGAGCATCTGATGATACAAAAGCGGCGGGAGGCTCGTCTCACGTGCCAATCACCAGCTAATCACGCGAGCTACTAATGCAAACTCTCCCGACAAGGATCCCATTTATTGTTTTCCCATACATTTAGACGACGATTACTCGGATTAGTCGAATACCGGTCTCATTGGCTGCGGAACATCTGAAGATGAAACTTAAGCCAATCTTGAATGTAAGAACAGGCTATAAATAAATCGGTATCACAAACCTCTTTGCCGATTCAAAATAATTTCGATAATTGATCGTGGCACCGCGATAACCGATTATAGCATTTTGCTTCATTATGAAGTATACGATTGTATCGGCGAATACATGCGCGTGTTTTTTCTCGTTCGATTAAAAACTTACATAACAAAGTTGCGTGTTTTTTCTCTCTCTCTCTCTCTCTCTCTCTCATTAGTTTAACAATAACTCGACAACAAATGTACGAAAAGACATATATCATGATTGAGAGCTACGGAAGAAGAGCACGAGGTGTATCTGCGAAATGTAATCAACGACATGTTGTGCAAGCATATGAATATCACTTTTCAGAAA
Source organism: Pseudomyrmex gracilis (assembly GCF_002006095.1). NCBI lineage: Eukaryota > Metazoa > Arthropoda > Insecta > Hymenoptera > Formicidae > Pseudomyrmex > Pseudomyrmex gracilis. Next base: position 100,713 of record NW_018020839.1, on the reverse strand, counting down.
CGAGAATTATGCCATCATTCTGGTTATAACTTGATCATCGCGCGCGTCTTGTGATCGCGTCGAACGCGCACGCTGTGTTTGTTCACGTGTTTGTTCACGAGATAACTAAACACGACATTCAGCTTAATGCGAATTTGATTCATATCTGATACGATGTGATGATCGCTTTTAACGTCAATGCGATATAATATGATGAGAGGCAAGTGCGCTAAAGACGCGTAGGTCACAAAGCACGATAAAAAGCTGTGCGTGAAATAATCTTTTGTAAACTTTATGTTTACGCGCGATTAGAGTACAATGAGATACGAGGATTGATATTGCAAAACCCCCGGCAAACCTCACTCGCGTGTAATTTTGGAATTGAAACGAAAAGACGTTCTGTATATACGTGTGTCTCGGGAATATGTTTGTGTAATATATATGTGAATTTCAGATCTAGTTTTGCAACGACGCCATCTCCATGTGAGAATACACGATGAATTCTCGGCTGCAATCTTCGCATTAACTGTGAATTTTCATATAATCCTTACACTATCATTACATCGTGCATGCGAACGAAAAGACGTTCGTGAGAACGAAGAAAGCTGACGGAATCGAAGTCCTAAGAAATATAAAAAATGACAATGCAAACCACAGAAAAAAAAAAAAATCGTCTGTTGATAGACAATTACAAGCTACGTCAAACTAGCGTTCATCATCGTACCCTGAATATTTCACAAGACATAATAATGCTCGTTATTCTAACTGCTCTCTCGTTTCTTATAAAGAGCTTATTGATTTCAATTGTATAATTTCAATAATATTAGCAAACTGAATTACCAGACACGAGAATTTGATCGACTCGACGCGATACCGGTCGGCATTTCTCAAGGATTTTCGCAGTTGATGCAGTGTGGTATTCGCGATCGGGATGATATTTCTGTATGTCTTTGTTTTGTCGCTTGCTCTCAGCAACGCGTCATCATCTCCCAACGTCGACGACGTTATCGTGAGATTCATCGTTAACGCGACGCCTATTTTATTCCCATCTTTGAGGACATCTCTACAATTGTGCATTAGCTACGGCAAGATTTTTCGCACTTTAATCTACGTCTGAAGAATCAATTATTTATCTATCGAATCTCTCGGGAATCTCTCGCGGGAATAGACAATTGAATAATGTGGTTTTTCCTCCACACAGATGACACAATCAAATTATCGAGAATATTATCGAGTCATCACGTGACCCACAGCATTCGCAACTTGTACGAGGATTTCGATCCGAGGCTTTACGACAATCTGGAACACCGTAACTTATACGTGTTAGACTTGGACTGCGATTACGCCGTTGATGTTTTACAACAGGTAACGAATTGTTGTTTCACATGTGCGTCAAGCGAAGTAGTTACGTCGTCAATAACGACGTCACCGTCAATAATGTCGTGAAACGGTATTCTTCCGGAGATGTACACTCTATCGAACCCCCCGTGCGAGAATTTCGCCGAAATATATACCAAAAGAAGTAGATACCTCGTTTCTTCTCGCTGAGGAAAGAATAAGCTCTAAAGCCGAGAGAAGCGATTCCGCTCTCACGGAAATTACACTCGCCATTGTTCCGTTTCTCCAGCACAGACAGTCGTGCCGAAGAAATTGAGCCGTAGCTGTTTTTTTTTTCTTTTTTTGTATTATATATGACGAGTTCTTGACTTTGTAAGTATCAGGACTGACTTCCCGACATGGTCTTTCTTTTCTCTTTTAAGAAACTCGAGCTTGACGAACAGCTTTTAAAAACCAAGCGCTGAACCAAGTGCAAAATATTTTTTTTAAGTGTGAATTAACACAGGTATCAATTTGAAGTAATTTTAATTTGAAAAACCACATTATTTATTTATTTTTATACTAACTATTGATTTAACAAGGTAGATAGGCAGAGAAGTGAATTAAATGCAAACAGAATTTTGCTGCTAAATAGATATGCAATAAAAAGATATATTAATTAAAAGATATGCGCGGTAGATAGTAATCGTTGGACGACTACGAGACGCGTATATATTAAAGTGAAAGATCTGCATCATTACGTCGCGATCGATACGGGGTATTAATTCCACGTTGCTTCGCGGAAACAAAACGTAGTGAGACAAAAAAACATAAATATCTCATCATGCAAAACTCTCGAATTCAAGTAAATCGGAAATAAATTTTCTCTCTCATAAAGAGAGTAGAATTACGTAAGTGGTAAAAGCTGATAAAAGTCGAGTCTGCAATTGACTTGGTCTGTAACAAACGGTGTAAACATTTTGTGTGAGAAAAAAATTGGCAGTTTCTCAGACAGAAATTGTACGCGAACCACAATAATATCTTGAAGAGATCAATCAAGCAACTTCCGGCGACTTTTAGCGTAGTCTTAAATCGTTATACATTCACTTGCACTAATACCTCTTATCTTTCAGTATCTGAATTTATACACACAAAGATATATTATAATAGTCGGTATTATCTGATAGGCACATTTGAAAAGGATGTTTGTCGCTCCGACAAAGTGGCTGCTTGTTCAAGATCGAAGAACAATTACCAACGACAACAACACCGGACTTTTGAAACACGATGACTCGATATTGGAAGTTTTCAAGGATCTAGCAATTTATCCCGATGCCGACGTGATCGTCGCTCGGAGATTCGACAGCGATTTTCTAGAACTACTGTCTCCCTACCGACCAAGTCCACAAAGAGATCTGATATGGGAAGATCGTGGAAATTGGACAATTCAGAGTGGTTTGCGTATGAAGAATTTTGACGTGGCTTCGGCGCGAAGAAAAAATCTTCAACAAACGGCTCTTAAATCGTGCCTCGTGGTACATTTTAACGAAGAACGATTTTGAAATTGACCCAAGTTTTCGCAAAGTTTGAAGTTATTATTTATTATATTATTTTTTTGTAGATGACAGATCCCGAAACGATCAATCACTTGACCGATTTTAAAGATAAAACCATTGATCCCGTCACAAAGGCCGGATATCCATGGCTACTTCATTTGGTAAACCGGATGAATGCAACGTGAGTTCTTCATTTGTTACATTAAGTGAATTCGGACTGTGTGTATGATGAGAAACACACAGACAAAGCGAGATAGAGAGTGAGAGATATTTTTTATTTTACATATATTAGAGTAAGTTTTGAAGTTACAAATACTTGGGGATATCGCGCAAAAAATGGTTCCTGGAGTGGAATGATCGGAATGTTGGAGAGACGCGAGATTGATATCGGCGGCACCGCTACATTCCTTGTGTCGGAACGTATCGGTGTCGTGCAATATGTTCAACTGTACACAGAAACACGGTAATAACTTAAATAACACTTTGTCTCAACTTTGTACTTATATGTGATATAAAAATGTAAATGTATTTACATTTTTATACATACAGCCCGCGCTTCATATTTCGACGGCCTTTACTGTCGACCGTAAGCAATATATTCTTGCTGCCGTTTCAACGAAGTGTCTGGATAGCAATCGCCATATTCCTCGCTGTGGTCTTCGGTTTGCTTTTCACATCTGTCAAATGGGAGTTTCATCAAGACAGCAGGACGCTAAAATCGTCAACTTATTGGAATCAATTAAATCCGAGCGAGCCAACAGTCAGCGATAATTTTCTTATTATCTTAGGCGCATTTACGCAACAAGGTGAAAAATATCATTAACAACATACTTTCGTATCGAGCTAGTTTGGACGTCAGAAGCTAGGAGTTTTTTGTTTTTTTAATAAAATCTGCTTTGTGTATTTTTGTAGGATATTCATACGAGCCGTACAGAATCTCGTCGCGAATTGTTACTCTTATGTTACTGCTGGCCTCTCTGAGTCTTTACGCGGCGTATACTGCGAATATTGTGGGCCTGTTGCAATCCACCACAAATTCTATCAGAACTATTTCAGATCTTTTCAACAGCCCTTTAAAATTGGGTGCTCAGGATGTTGTGTACAATCGACATTATTTCAAGGTTGGTGTCAAAGAAATTATGTTATTTAAACAAAACATTGTTAATAACTTTCTCGGCTCATTCAAAAAATCGTTACTGAACAGCGAACCAAATCGAAGACTAAATGATGTTTTTTTTTTGCGAAAAATGACAGTCTTTTCAAGATCCCGTTAGAACGGCAATTGTGGAGCAACGAATCGAGCCGAAGGGACGCAAGTCCACTTGGATGTCTCTGGAAGAAGGTGTAAATCGTATAAAAACCGAACTATTCGCATTTCACGCTGAAGTCGGCGCGGTCTACCAATTGATGCAGGATACATATCAGGAAGAGGAAAAGTGCGGTTTGACGGAAATCGATTTTTTAAACGTTCTGTCTCCACTTCTCGTGACACAAATACAATCGCCTTATTTAGAGATAATAAAAAATGGGTAAATGACAGTGAACGTGCGAATTATTTTCACATGTGTAAAAACATGTTTGTTTAGAACTCGCAAACGTGTGTTTCTAGTGCCTTAAAGTTACGAGAAAACGGACTCAAACAATACGAAGAACATCGTCTGTACACAAAAAAACCAGTGTGCTCAACTCAAACTAGCTTTATCACAATTGGTTTTACGGAATGCTACTTTGCCCTAGTCATAATGGGCTACGGAGTACTAATTGCCGTAATTATGTTTGTGTTTGAATTCTTGTGGTACAAAAGGTAAAATTTCAAGAGACTTTAAAATGTTTTGTTCTATTATTATGTTTTCTAAGTAATTTAGTTTCCTCTGTCCTCCCCTTCACCAATTTGAGTGTAATTACACAAATTAATGTGTTTTTGCACGAAACAAAAGACTCTGCTTCGCAAAAGCGAGTTATTAAGCATTAAAGAAAAATTTTTTTTTACAGACAAATCTTACGTGCAGCAAGAACAGCGCTGAATACGGAAATGTGACACCGTACAACGTAATGTAAAATAATTATTTGTTTAAAACGATTCTCCTTATATATAAGAAAAGTGATTATTACTTTGTACATTATTTTCTTATATTAAGTTTCGACTATAAAGAGCTGAAATTATTATTTAGACCTTCATTGAAACCTTCAGAGCTAAGATTTACACATATTATTTTTGTAGAATTATTTGTGAAATATGTAACGTATACATGTATGTACAAAATGTAATAAATAAATTTTATATAATAAGTTTTGAGTGGCGTAATTTAAAACCAAATGCACAAGTATCAAAATAAGCTTTCGAACTCATCGGTCAAAATCAATTCTTAACAGACCATTAAACGCGCGCTGGTAAAAAATGCTCGTAATAATTTTTTGTAAAATCAATCATTAAATCTACTGTACACTCTGGCAGTTCCTCAACACATGTTGCCGGACTGCCAGCAAAGCGAGTGAAAGACGGCACGATAGTTTCCGGTGGCACAACAGCGCCGTCTTCGATGTAACAGCAATCCTTCAGGACAGATCGTCTCCCCTAAGTAATAAAACAATGAGTTTTAATAAATTTCCACTTGTTATCCAATAAAAAAATGTATGAAATAAATGTTATACACATTATACATACAATTAAGGCATTTTTTCCTATGTAGACATGGGAACCAACCAGCGCTGCATTTACAACTGCTCGCTCTCCCACAAATACATGATTTCCCATAGTTAGAGGAAAAAAGGCTATCCTAGTTTTATGGTAAAAAAAAAAGTTTAGAAATTCGAAGCAAATCATGCTGGTGTGTTTATTATACATTTAACATGATTGACCATTTTTTTACATATTGGAAAAGATATTCTTTTCACTAGTAACATGATCAAGTTTTTGACTCACCCTCTGCTAAACTTCTTGAAAGGTGGTCGGATTACAGCATTCTTGCTGATAATACAATAACGACCTGTTCTAACATTAGCTAAATCACCTCTAATGATAGCATCAGACTGCACTATCACTTTCCCATGCAATACGATATTTTGTGAGCCACACAATACAGTCAGCCTGCTTACTTTGTTTCCTGATGCCTAAAATGTCAAAAAAGAGTGAGGTTATGTTACTAACATAAATAATCAAATAGGATCATAAAATTTCGTTTTCTCTTGCAATAACAAGATAAGAACTGTTACACTTAACGTGACATTATTGTGACATTACCGTTTCAACATATTCAGCTTTGTTGTAATAAATATCTTGCGGCTCCATCGCACACTTGATTGTGACGCACAGCTGATCAAGTTTGAGTCAAGAGAGACTGCTGTATTGAGCGCTCACGAGAAGCCGCTGTAAAAACACAGTACAGTACCGGACGTAAACAAGGGACGTCAAGTATATCAGTCACTGCAAATGCTATTTCTAACACGATTTTCTCTTGTAGGAGTTGTAGGAATATTTATGTTGTTTTGTCTAGCGAGAAGCGTTCGTGCCCAGGTGTATCGAAATATGTCGAGTTCTGCTGGAATATATTCTGTAGCGTATGTCACGGTGCCAGATGACACAGTGGCGAAGAAAATAGCGCGGTAAAAAAAAAAAGAAAATTAACAATTATATGCACAAACATTCTATTGCTAACAGAACATCGTTTTTAATAATAAATTTTTCTTTTGTCAAGTGGTTTGGTCGAAAATAAATTAGCTGCCTGTGTTAACATTATTCCACAACTTCTTTCTATGTAAGTAGTTTTTATTCTGTTTACATTACATCTCCAATTATGATGTTAGACAACCAAGAAATCACATAGCAGAACAAAACGCTATTTTATATATTTTGACATAAAACTTATGGATGTACGATTATAAATTTCTTGCTCTTGACATCATAATTTAACATGCAACGAGAGTATCTAAGACAGGAGTGAGAATAAATGACAATAACTTTTGTTACTATAGATACGAATGGGAAGGAAAGATACAAGAGGATCCTGAACTTTTATTAGTAAGTAACAAGTGTGTCAAGTTAATTAAGTTTTTTGTGCTTATGTACTAAGAAATGACACAAATATTTTTACGTTACAGATGATAAAAACTAGAACGGAAAAAATAGATGCTCTAACAAAATATGTAAAGTAAGTTTATTGGTACATATGTGTGCTTCATATATGATAATTAACTTTTCTAATTAAATGTCGGTTTTAGAGAAAATCATCCATATACGGTTTGCGAAGTGATTTCATTACCCGTAAGTTAATTTGCATTTCTGCTTTATTCTGCACTGTATTGCTTTGTATGATTGTTTTCTCCAACACAAAGAAACATCAAATATAGAAGAAAATATGAAATTGCTTGTTAGATCATCATTTTGATATCTAATTGATCCTCAATTCAGTCAAAAATACACACGAGATAAAAGTGTTTTTTTATTTTTTATTATAACTATATAAATGTGCATTTATATTTCAGATACAAAATGGAAACAGCGATTATCTGAAGTGGATCGGTGAAATAATACCGCCACTCGATCAAAATGCTCAAGAAAAACAAAGTGTATGAATGTAACTCAATAATTTTGAGAAAAGTTACTAAGCTTCTATTTCTTCCTAAAGCTATAATCTAAAGTATAATGATTAAAACAGTATAATAAATAAATACCCAATATATGTGTGTACAGAGAAATTTCACACCAAACACATGGTCTTCACTTACAATATTTATGATTGTGCGTACGTCTGTAGAAAATCAATATTAAATAATGATCAGTCAATCAAAATTTCTATGTTGTACACCATCCCTTATAATAAAATTGGTTCTGCGAGAAAGCTTCGTATAATAAAATCGTCGATAGTAATAATCAACTGCTTGCACAGAAAAATGCTCACAGAGATAGAAGCTTTTCTTCCTCTTGCGGAATCGAATTTATAAAGGCTGACGCACATTACAAACATTTACGCATAACAATTTTAACAGTTGCATTAAAATACATAATATAAATATAAATTAAACTTAATATAAATATATATATATGTGTAAAAGTAAGGCACATCTCAATATCCTCTGTCTTTCTTTTTCCGTGTCAAAGTTTCAACAAACATATAAGTACTTTTTCTAATTTTCATAAAACATTTGATTGTACTAACTCAGATTGATTTATTATTATACACTGCGTACAACTGTTGCTGTCCAGCACTAATGTTTGAAAGTTTGGACGGCAAAACTATTTTTCCTCTTACAGTTTGCGAAACAGCTGCGTGCGCAGTGTTTATTATATATACTGATGTGTATTATATATCCTGATTAAATTTATGCGGCCAAAAGAGTAAATAATTTAATTATTACTTTTTCTAAAACAAATTGTTAAAAATAAAATTCCATTAATTTTTATTTATCTCTCCAAGCAACCCACTCCTGTCCTTTTAGATTATGATATCATAAATGTAATAAGTCTTTTCTTGCAACACTTGGATAAGATAAAAGTTAAATCGCTAAATTTGATAAATTACTGTATTTGGTATTGCAAATCTGAGGTGCCGGAGTGCTCTTTATTTATCTTATAAAATTTCTATATTTGATCAACGCGCTCAGCTTTATTTGTTCGGATTTACACCTCTCTCAGTTTTGCAATGCCAGCTAGTAGTTTAAGACAATTTTCTATAAACGCGCACATAGAACAACCACTTTATATTTGTTGTTGACTGATTAAAAAAGCGCATTGTGGTATATATCGTTGTACATACATTGAATTAAACGTGATCAAAGAATCAGAAAAATAGACGATATGTTTGATTTCGATTTAAAATGATTCTATGTGTGTATAGCTAACTAATAAAATAATACGTACACATATATATGTATATCCCTATTCCTTTTAAAAACTGACAACAATGTTAGTTTTATTATATTAAAAAAAAACCAAGTTTTTTGCTAATATAAAATGTACCCATCAAACACCATGTCGCCAGATTGGAAGCAAATTTGTTTTCAACAGATTTTGCTATTAGGGATATTAAATATATATTTTTATTCGTTTTCTATACCAATTTCAAATAATAAAAGAAAATCAATCGCGCAAAACTTACGAATTCTTATCAGTTTTACGCTCTAAAACCTAGATCTAGACAAAAACAAAGAGAATTTTGCAATTTATGCTAATAAATAATAAACAATAATTGAAAAAAAAATGGTATTGGCAAACGAAATTGATATTAACTTCTTCCGTTCTCATAGCCTGGGTAAAGTTTTAATAATATCGCTCTCAATTTTTCATTAATTAGTACTTCGTACTCTTTACCTAAATAATAGCGACATGTGGGACAAGAATATAGCTCGTGGGAATTAAAAGTCTGTATTAAGCATGTCAAACAAATATTGTGTACGCAAGGAAGAGTTACTGGTTGACAAACGATATCCAAACAGCAAGGACAGTTAAATCTGCAAATTTGATACATTACATTATGTAAAGTAATCAATGTAATTAAAAAAAAAAAAAAAAAGAAATTTATATTATTCTAAGTATACTTAAACTTACCTGTCTATAACACATTTTTGAAAAGCGAGTTTTCCATCAGACAATGCCGCCATACAGTCAGCCCACACTTTAGCATTCTGTTTATCATTGTTTATTAAATTCTCCAATTCTTTTTCCAAAGTGTAGGTTTTTTTCAATTTTTTTAAAGGCGGCTGAATTTTCGAGATGTCATTTAGTTTATATCCTTCGGGATATTCCAGTTCTAAACCGAGTGATGCAATCCTCGCTCTTCCTTCTTCAGTCCAAGGCGCAGGAGTTGAATCGTCTCTTCTTATTATATACTTCCACATAATCAAACCATCTTTATTCTTCTTTGGAAAATATTTTACTACTTTATATATACCGTCGTATCTGAAAAATAAGATTATAAATAAAAACAAAAAAAGATAATATTATATAAATATATATATCCATAAAATAAGAAACAATATATCTGATGTACCTATAACCTTCCTTTGGTGCAAATTTGTTTCCTAATTTAGAACTGCGCACTACTCGGAGTGGTATACCTCCCTTCCAATTCTTGGCTGTAGCACCACTTGTGTTGAAAGGAGCGTTACAATTTAAAGCCAGTGCCCTGTTCATTTTAGTTAATTGCTGATCTTTACTTTGCTTGGCAGTCCTCTTGTTACCTAAATCGACTTATGTGAGTCACACTTTTCTAAACTTGACTTGATTTATTATACAATACCTGATAAATCTCTGCCGCCAGATCCAGTATATTGAAACTCGTCGCCTATGTCGTAATCGCTGCCGTCATAAAGACCTGATACAACAATAGAATATGCGCAGTCGTTTTCTCGTCCATGAATGCCACCTATTTGTGATCTGTGTACTCCCATCTCCAAGACCTGTTTATTAATATTTGGTTTTTTGTTTTAATATTTATATAACTGATTAGATGTGTGTGAGAACAACTAGATGAAATGTTAAAAAAAACTCACTTGAAATCTATAATACCAATTTGTACCAACTTCTATACCAGGAATTGGACCACGATGAGTTTTAGGAACAATAGTGCATTTATTTCTTGCACCAACACAAGCCATGCCATTTCCCCAATCTCTTTTGTTTTTTTCTTTTTTATCTTGTTCAATAGGTCTCTTTCTTGAGCCTTTTAGTTTATCACCTGGCTAATATGAAAAATTACACTTTTTCTATATCTTCTACCATTTAGCAGTTATTTTTAATGTTATTTTTAATTTATCTTGAGACATCTTAGATATGTGGGTTACCTTAATAATTTCAGTTTCATCATTTTTGCATTCAGGACAAAACCATTCATCTTCCTCTGGAACTTTCACTAATGGTGGTTTCAAACATTCCAAGTGATATCCATATTGACACTCATCACATATTAATATACGATCTTCATTTTGTTTTCCAGCACACACTTTGCAACCGCATTCTGAACATTTTCTACGAGGATTATCCATACAGTTTTGACAAGCAGGAACAACAGGTCTACGTGTACCATTACTGATCATAAATTTTTCATCTTCTGTAGTTCTCTCAGTCAACAACTTAGGTTTTTCTATTATATAGATGTTTCCTTTAGGTATGATATTGTCCATTTCAAGTTGATCACTGATTTAAAAAAAATAAAAACACAAAAATGGAGGATGCAACAGAAAGATGAATACAGAAAAAAATTGTTTTTATATAATATATGTATCCCTCGCAAACAATCAAACAGAACAGTGATAAAATCCAAAAACCATGTAAAAAATACATACTTTTCCATGTGAAATATTCCAGTTAATTTTCCATCTTGCTTTATTTCAGTTACTGTGAAGTCATACCACAATCCAATATCTTCTGGCTCTTCCATATTATAATTGATCATTACTTTCTGACCAATGGATAATTTACTAACTTGTATTTTATGCCTAGCGCGAGGCCGTATATATGTTTCAGGTACAATAAAAGGAATAGCTTCGTTATCAAACTCCCACAACACATTATAAAGAATTTCCTCTCCTTCTTTTAAAATTTTTTGTATAGTAGCTTCAAACCAGACACTATGCTCTTTGTCAAGACAGTCTATAGCGTCATTAACTTTATAATACAAACTTTCTGCATTCTCTTCAACTTTTTTTGGCGTCACTTGTTTCTTTAATGGCTGTTCTTTTATTACTTGTTCTTCTACTAATTTTTTTTGTAATTTAGATTTGCTTGTCTTTTTCTGTTTTTCTACAATTTTACTAGATGTTGTTGGTTCATTCTCTATATCGGTTATTCTTTTCAAAAGCTGTATGACATCATTCAACTTGATGTTATAATCATAAATTGTATAACAATCTTCTAACTGTTTGCCGCCAAAAAATAGCCTTTGCAGATCTGTTTTGACATGCATTTCTTTTTCGATTTCATGCTAAGAATCAAAGATCACATAATCATTGAAACACAGTTGTAATAAAATAGATAAAAATTATTTTACATCTATATATTTAATGTGTATAAGTACAAATATCTTATATTTCATTACACACGTACTATATATAAAATTATAACATGCAAACTCATTATAACACGTAGGCTTTTGCTCGAAATTTTTCTTATCTAACAGCTTACCTTTAAATCTCCTATTGTAGCTGTTTTGGAAATTGATATTAGCGTTTCCTCTTTTCCGTCTACTGTTCTCACTCTTACGTACATGATTGTAACTCTTCTCGACTCTCCGCTATAAATCAGAGATGTACAGACAGAAGACGGTTTGGCGGTTTTTAAAAGCAACGTTTATATTTGTCAGGTTTGGTTTGGTGTAGTTTTGTATAAAATACTGGTTAAAAAGCTGATTTCACTATCTCCTATTGCTTTTTTAATTGGCCAATCATTTCATTAGAATTGGCCACTCGTATTACTCGTCTAGCAGAATTAACCAATCATAATCGATATTTAATCAGCAAGTTAACCGAAGTTGGCGAAACGGCCCTAGAATTTGTATCAGTGCATGTGTAAAATTTCCCTAAGATCTTTCTGTCGCTACTGGCTCGTTTATGTTTCTCTTTTCTGTCACTTATACAACTGAGGCACTGTTAATATCTATTACAGCAGAAAAATACTGACTGTAATAGTCTATGAATATTTATTCACAACTACACCAAACTCAGCCGTAAAGCACCATAAAGTGCAGTGGGGGTGGAAAAATGTGTCAAACAATTGTCAAATATTTACATATGTACGTGTTAGCTGAATCGGAAGAAATAATATAATAAATATAAAATGGCTGAGAATGAAGTAGTATCCGATAGCGATGAATGTCTTGTTACAGAAGCCATTAATTTAGATATTGAAGAGGTATTCATATATTTTAACACACACATATACAAACAATTATGCATGCAACATAAGATTTCTCTCTCTCTTTCTATACATATATAAAATTAAAAAATAATAAAATTTTCTTAAATTGTATAAATATATTATCAAATAAATTCTTTTCATGTTATTTGCTTTTTTATTGTATATTAGTTATAAAAGATATATTATTATTTATACAGCATAGTTGTAATATGTACTAAAGTTTACTAAAAAAAAAAAAAAAAAAAGGATATAACAGTACTTTCACGTCACTATAATTGTTTTTCAGTTAGATAACACAGAATATGCAATACCAACATTGAATGAATTACCTACTTTAGAAAGTATATTAATGGAACCTGATTATGAGTCGCTATCAGATACAGATGATGATATTGGTATATCAGTAGGAGAAAAACTTGGTAGTAGTGAGACAACTAGCATTAGCAGTCACTTATCATTAAATTCATTAAATAAGTCTTCCAAAACTTATCAGAAAGCATCTCTGGGTATTATTTTAAGGCATGTTATACTCAAAGGAATAACATCACAAATTGTATCGGCTAGTGTAAGCAATTGTATTTTGTTTATTCTATATAAAAAAATACACTTACTACATTTTGAAAGACATAATTTTTCAAATTACATGTTTTTAATAATCTTATCAAATATATACATATATTTGTATTTTTTATACGAATATAAAAACATACATACATATATAAACTATACCTATTTAGGAAAGAGTCAATGCTGGTTTAGCTAGTGCGGTTGCAGCTGGAGGTAACATGTTAGTGATTGGTACCAGTCATGGTTTGATATTGGGCTTTGATTCTTCACAAACATTACGTTGGTGTGATCAAGAAGCAAGACACCAAGGTTCAGTTTCTGCTCTTTGTTTTAATCATGAGGGCAGTAGAATACTGGCTGGTTTTGTTAGAGGACATATCTTGATGATAGATAGCAGTAATGGAAAAGTTTTACGAGTTCTTACAGATGTACATCCACTTGACACTGCTGTGTTACATGTTAAGGTATAGTTATTTTTTTTAATCAGGATACATATATTAGTTTAATATTTTAGAAAATTGTCTGGTTAATTAGCCATCTAAACTTGAGTGGAATTTTAGTTCACAGATTCACCAAAAATAGCTCTATGTAGCGATAGTGGCGGCTCAGTGTTTGAATTGAATTTTACTAGAGTAATGGGTGTAAGAGGTTGTGACAGTAGATGTTTGTTTAGCGGTTCCAAGGGCGAAGTGTGCACTCTAGAGCCTTTGTTACTGAATCATTTGCCGTCACATCCATTAAAAAATTATACTTTAATAGCAATGGCAACATTATCAAAGGTTTTGTTGTTTTCTTAAGCAAACAAATTAAAAATTATTGTAATTAATGCTTAGATATATTTATAACTCTATTTTTACTCCGTATAGGTAATTGTTGTTTGCATAAAACCACGAATGCGAGTTGTATTGAGTCATCCGTTAACTGGCTCCCCGACAGCGGCACCGCAACTATCTTGGCAGTTGGTTGTTATACAGACAGCTGACGGATCTCGCGTGATCGATCCGGTATTAGCGCTCGCGCGAGACAACGTGGTGCATTTTTACCAAGTATTGCCATGATAATATAATTGCGTTATATATCTTGTTTACTAAACGCGTTGAATGCCGAGCTATAACTTTTAACTATTAAAAACATAAGATGATTGATTATTGAATTAGATAATATCGCACACTTTTTAAAGAAAGAGAGACGAGTCTGACATAGAAACGCATTCAGTCGAGAAATATATCATGGTTTATTTGTTGCACACAAAATTCTTTTTATTAATTTAGATGTCGCCGAAGTTATCTCTACTACCGTGACTCTCCCTACCTACGGCATTCAACGTGTGAAGAATATTTACCAAATTAAAGAATATTGTCTATTGACACAAGGTATACACCGAAGGTGGTTCGCGGGTAAAGTTGTCTCCTCTTCGGAGAATGACGCTACCGTACACGATAAGCAACTTGAGATGGTTAAATCCAAGATCTCTTATAATACTAGATGCTCAAGAAAAGTTACATTTGTTGGATGTAAGAGCGCAGGATAATTTGGAGACGCTGGATATGAGTTATGTTGGTATTTCTTATGCCTCTAGTCACTTTAAAGGATTGTCCACCGGTGGAAACGTTTCGAAGGTGCGAAAAGCGTTGTGACGCAGATGAAGAGAATATTTTATGTCATTTGAGATCGTATACATGAGAAATATGTATTTTGTGTACAGGCAATGGCGTTGGCCGGTGAACGAGCGTGCTACAACACTGTCGTAGTTTTCGGTACGCAGCTATTGTTACTAGGTACAAAGAGTTTACATGTCATTTGTATAAGAACATGGACGGAGAGATTGCAACATTTGGTTGCACAGGTTCGTGTTTGACAGTAGAATCTAAAACGCTCAACAAAAAAGTTATCAAGACTTCTTTACTGTTTTCTTCTCGTCACTATTTCCGTTTTTTCGCAGTTAAGGAAAAAACTTGATATGTTTTTTCGTCACAAGAGGGGTATTTTTTCTAAACCGCGAGAAACAAAAACAACGACAATAAGAAGACTCTAATGAAGTTAAGATAATAACACCGGATATTTTACTGTTAAAAAGATAGAGAATATTTTTGCAATTTGGAGTAGATATGTAATTGTTTTGTTACACATTTTAGAAACGTTTTCCCGAAGCGTTAGCATTGGGTCTTTCTTTTTATCGAGACAAGGGAAAGGCTGTTATCGGTCTTCGAGGTTCCAAGCAACGTCGCAGTCAAATCGCGCGTGAAAAGGTTTGCGAAATTCTGACGCAGTATATGGACGAATTGAATCAGTGTTTGATAGAGGAAAATACGGACTACAATACGATAGTGCTCACTTGCGTCGATTACTGTATTCAATTGGATTATTTCGATCTACTGTTTGGGAAATTATGGGATATGGTTTTTGAATCTGAAAAATTAAAAACGAGTTATTTACACGCACTCGAAGCTCCTTTGTTGGATGGAAGCCTTCCACCGAGACTGCCACCGTTAATCGCCCAACAATTGGTTACTCTGTATAATCAGGAAAATAAGGTAGAATCATTGGAAGCAATTGCGGTTCTACTCAATGTGGATTGTTTAGATATTCATCAAGTAAGTTAAGTGCTTGATTTGCTGGCATATGCAGAATTTTATATGCAGGGCTGAACTCTGAATTGTCATAGGTAACGACAATTTGTCGTCAACGAGGACTTTGGGAAGCGCTGATTTATCTACAGACTACGGCGCTTGGCGACTTTACAGCGCCAATACATCAATTAATGCCGATACTTCAAAACTTATTGCGCGATTCGACAGCTGTTCTTTCTCGAGACTGCATAAAACTCGGCAACGCCATCCTAGTTTACACTAGTTGTTGTCTAGCTGGCCGTGGATTTCCCAAGGATGAGCTTCCCGAGGATATGCGACAAAAAGCGAAAGCAGACATAATGAGAGCTTTGCTCTCTCAACATTCCAGTTTAGCGAACGACATGGAAAGGCAATATCCGTACTTGAGAACGTTGCTGCAATTTGACGCAAAGGGCTTTCTCGATGTTGTGGCCATTGCCTTTCAGGAGCCAGAATTTACATCCGAAATGGGCCTGCGACATCGACAGAGACTCATAGATATTTTGTTGAGCATTGTTATGCCAAGTACGCCACTTAGTCCGAAGAGTAACGATTATATCACGAACGAACAACAATTTATGGTGCTTGTGTTCGTGGCAAATGAAGTATCTGAAAGTACTGTTACCCTGGAATCTAATACGTTAAATAAAATGGTAGATATGTTGTGCGTAGATTCACAGATGGAATCGTTGAAAAATTTTAAAACCGAGAGAGAAAATGCTATATTAGGATTATTGAATTCTAAAAAGTTATGTAATATTTCCGATAACACCTTACTAAGTTTAACAAATAGAGCGGGTTTGTAAGTATTTTTTTTTTTTTTCACACTTTTGTTTGCAATATTTTACATTCTTTTGCGATTGCCGCGGTTACACATAACACATACATTTATATCGCACGTTATTATTACGATAGTTTGTTGTTGCAGTGTGAGAGTTGCGGAGTTGCTGTACAGCGCGCGAGAGGATTGGATAGCGGTGTGTAAATGTATGATCTTAGAGCCATCCAGAAATCACGACATTTGGCCTTGGCTCGAGAGCTTGTCAATCGCTTCGGTGGACCAAGTTGTATTGGCTCACGCATCGACCCTCATGACAATCAACGCGAATCAGTTTGCCACGATCGTCGCAACGCGACTGCACAGCAAAATTGATGCGATATTACAAAGTTTCAATAATAATAGAAGCTTGCAATATAAACTGCTGGGAGCGTTGTATCGAATTGCGCAGGATAAAGAAGATGATATTTCTCTGGATTTAACTACCGAACACTTGGAGAGATATTTGGCACTGATGTGCGAATTAGAACCGGAACGTGTTGTTGCTCATTTGCACGGGCCGCATGGATGTAGATTGGACGAGGCATTGAAGATCGTTCGAAAATACAATTGCAAGAGCGCAGAGGCGGTAATGTTGGAAAAGTTGGGTAGTTATCAAGATGCATTTAATCTCCTTCTGAAAGAATTTGAGCAACAAGTGACGATGTATCGACAAGGTGATGTTTCGGAAAATGAATCGATATACGCTGCCATGCAGCTTGCAGGATTATGTCGAAGGTCGGCGGGAAATCTGGACTGGATGGCTCTTGTAGAAGCCGTGTTTCGATCGCATTCGGAAAACAGTACGGAGAAGGCGGACAAATTGAGCAATAAATTGTTAAGACTAATTCTCGAATCTCTGAGCGGTATGTCTGTTCTGTCAAATATACTCGAGCAGATCTTGAAAAATCCATTAGCAATGAGCGGCACGATGGGTGATTTGCGGCAGTTGCTGTCCGGAGTCCTCACTCAATCGCGATACGAGCAAACCCTAGTCGAAACTACCGCTCGATTAACAAGTTTAGATCTTCACAAGACTTTGAAAACATCCTTGAGGTACGCGAAACAAATGTATATATAATACATATGAGATTTAATATTAAGATTCTTTTATTAGATCAGAAAATTCGTGAGATTTATGAGAAATCCGTCTTTTAATTGAGCATTAACTAAAGGCACGGGTTGTATCGATGCGCTTTAGCATATATCGATTCTCTGCCAATCATCGTAAAATAAATCTCACAAACCGCATATCATAGCTGATATTAATAATTTTCATGTGTACATAACGCAATTAGGAACATGTATATATTTTGCCGCTCTCAGGGATGCTGGCAGAGCATGCGGCAACATTTCCATAAATTGTTGCGTGTGCAGACAACCATTGTCACACTGTAGCGATTATGTGGTGGTGTACAGCTGCGGTCACGGGTATCATTCGATGTGTATAGGTGAACCTAAGTCGTGTTACAAATGCATCAACATGAAGGGATGGGCGCCTATTGTAACTAATGTCGCGCACGTCGTCCATCAACCTCCGCCGGTTAGTTGTAAAGAAATTGCTTATTATGTTGTTGCCTTTATTCCTCCGCCAGCAAACTCAGGCTCATTTTTAACCCATGGATTTTTTACTTTTCACTACTAGACACATGTTAAAAAATAAAAACGTTTTTGCAAAATTAGAATTTGCGTAGAAGATCAATGACCTTGAGTTCGCGTTTGCGTCAGAGGATTCCATATGGAATTTTTTGCACCACTCTCTCCTACATTTGTTTTACAGAGAAAGAGACAGCTTTTTCCGCCAGAATTTCTACGCCATAAAGATGTCACATTAAGACTGGCACCACCTTGTTCTATACCTGACCTCGAGGGCATCCTTTAATCTAGTCTTTGACTATCGAGAGAAAATGATGATCGTTTGTAAGCGGTATGTAGTATTTTTGAGATATATTAAGAGAGAGATAAGTGTGTGTGTTTGTATGCATATACACACACGATATATTTCTATGTTAGATCTTGATATTACAATTTGTTTATTTTTGCGCAATGCATTATGTAATAACTCGATGTAAGCTCTATCTTTGAGATTTTAGTTGTTGACCTGCACTGATGTTTATGATACATTGCCAAATACAAATTATTTACTGAGAAATACCAAGTATCATTATTGTTTATACACAATGTATATCATGTTTTATTGCTTTTCTTCATATTTTTACATTACTCACTTAAACGCGAGACATGTGATTTTGCACATCTTCTATGCCGTTTCCATGGTTGGTGTCAGTGAAATATCTTCCTATTTTGGGTTTGGTTTTAATGATAAATACTGGTTTTTTCGGTGCATTGTCCGTTAGTACGCGATGTGGATCTACAAATTCACTGCCCAATAATTCACCAGTGAGAAGTTTTGCCACATTTATGAGAACATCCAATTCTGAACGATTGGATTTGTTAATTGGTAACAGTGTGATAGTAGAAACATATGTGTCTATGGTAGATTCTAACTTCATAAGAAATGGAATCAACTTTGATATAGCTAAATAATGTTGTAACTGTAAAATAAAAGAGAAATTAATTTACATGAAATACTTAAAAAAATTTCTATATAAATATGTATGAGTGGTAAGCCTGCATATATGAATTTTAATAAGTTTGTTTACACATTTAAAATTGTGCATAAGTACATGCCTCGTCATCACATCGTTCTAGATTGGTCAATAGATTCTCTATTTCATTTAGCAAAGTATAACATCTAGCAAGTTGCTCACAGTTGTCTGCAACATATTTGCTTTCATAAATGTGCAATGACTCTCTTATTAAAGACTTTTCTTTCTTTATTTTATCGAGAAGCAACGATAAGGGTACTCCTGATTGTACACGACTACTCATTTGAATCTTGGAATATCTTCTACAGACCTGTGTGTTGATTCAGTGAAATACTTGTACAAACACAAATACATAAAGAAAGTAAACACACGAAACCTTTACCTGCTTTTTGACAGAAGTCCACAAAATGTCAATCTCATTTATAAATTGTTTGAGGTCATTATTGCAAGTATAACTTTTAGATAAATACAATAATGATTGGAGTTTATCTGTTACCGTGCACGACAGTTTACCAAACCACTCGAGTTTGTCACGAAATTTAAGAGTGACGTTGAAACTTTCGGTTTTGAGAATGCTTACCTGTTAAAAAATAAAAAAATATTACAATATGACGTATGCGTACGTAATATATACTTACCATCATTATTCCACTAATAAAAAGCTAAATGTAACACACACACACATGTGTATGTGAAGTTTCACAATAATATTTACTTACGGTTTTCTCAAGAATTCGTGTGATTTCACAAATTGAAGTGACATTTGTCGCCATAACAATATTCTCATAAGTTATTTCGAGTATAAATGTAGTTCCTTTGCGTCGAACTGACTGCAATAAAATAAATGCATTTCCAAAGCCAACACGCGATAGTCTTATTTTTCCAAATGGTAGATACACGTACATTTCTTTATTAAATGTTTATGTGGCTACAATAACCTTTCATAAATATAATATAAAAGACTTCCGGCCGATTTTCTCATCTCACTTTTGTTGATAAATGTTCCACTATATGTTATTAGTTCACATCACACGTACCATAAATTGGTAAAGAAATAAACGAACGCATTTATTGCGACAAAAATGAGATGAGAATGCAGACCATTATTTTCTTCTCTTTTTTTCTTTACATAAATCTGGCGTTATTAATTCTTTATAAGCACTTCTGTGTGTGTGTGTGTGTATGTGTGTGTGTATGTATGTATGTGTGCTCACATATCATCATCTAATGTACATACAATTAGTATATCTAGAATATTATTAATATTATTACTAGTAACATATTCTTTTAACTCCTACACTGTAGGAGTTCCTACGCATTAGTTATTTTTATTTATTTAATTATAGATGCATAACGAGCTTATCTTAATAATCGCAGTAAAAACATTTCACACTTGCTGTCAGAGAGAGAACATGAGTAAATGAGTGAGTGAGAAAGAGAAAGAGAGAGAAAATAAATAAAGATAAATCAATAATTATAGTCTGTAATGTTATTTTTAGAGAAAAGGAAGAGTTGGAAGAGATTTATTAAAAAAAGGGCGCAAAATGGATTACACATAATTTAAATACAACAAATTAGAAACAGGAGTTAATATACAGCCGAACCTTCTGTTCTCGATAAGTTGGGATTAAACTCGCTCTCTCTCTTTCTTTTTCCAATTAATGGCTATAGAGAACAAGATTAGAATTTTATCAAACATAGAAAGAGCAAGAATATGAAAGAGTATAAAAAAGTTTAACTATAATTTTATACGTAATACTAATCAGCATTGGCTTTTATTAGTCCCTTTTTTAAACTTTGTTTTAATCTTCTAGAGCTCATAAGCAAATTTGTTTTTATAAAGTTGAAGTATACAGAGTATTTCCGGAACATCAAAGATACGATGATTTTTCGTGCAAATAAAAAAAACTTGTAGTTGAAAATACAGAATAAAATAAAAATTTTGTAGAAGTTTTTGTTTTGTAAAAAACTAGTTGAAACATATTGAAAATAACATGTTTACATTTACGTTAACAAATAAAAAAATTTAGAGTCGATTTTATCATCTCTGATTAAACTAGAGAGTCGACTGATTAATTGTCAAGTGATTAGACAATTCTATTAAACGATTAATATGTCAATTCCAACTATAATCGATCAAGTTAATCAGAGACCGTCCCTCAATCATCGTTTTGTGATTGGCCTATTCTAGATTTATTGATGATATAAAACTATATACCAATTACAGGCAGCAATCATTGAGCAATAGTTATTACATCATTTAAACGTAAAAAACTGTAAATATGTTTTCAAGATTTAAACTTCAAATTTTTTAGAAAGCGCGAAAAATCTTGTACAAAGAAAATTTTATTCTACATTTTCGACTTATATACATATATATAATCAGTATCTTTCTCTTTACAGTTGTATCTTTCGATTCAAGTGAGAATTAGGTGAGAACATCATAAGTATTTTAAATATTCTTAAAAATAAAAATAATATAAACTTCTTTACATGACTTAAGTATAACATTTAGAAATTTATTACAAAAACAAGTGTTTGATATATTGCAACAAAGATCATTTATCAACATGTATTATTGACAAAACTTATTGTGCTATTTCGTTACACTTGTATAAAAGAATAAAGTATAATAAAAACAAAGTGTATACACATATATATATATACATATATATACTTATATATATATACATATATATATATATATATGTATATGTATGTATGTGTATATATATGATTTCCTGGATTTAATGCTTTAATGTAATTTGAAAATAACTTGGAGCCAGAATTAGTTGTATATATATTTGCTTTTTTATTCATTTATTTTAGAAGCTTATTACTTATGCCCATAATTCTGCAAGCAAGCTATTTAACCACTTGCGGTGCAAAGACGTGCCACGCACGTCGAGATGCTTCTGTTACCGGAACGCCAGCGACGTGTTACACACGTCGTCAGGCGATTGTTGCAGAAAAGAAAATGACGTGCATGTCACGTCAACTGTGACGCATTTATTTATTAATAAATAAGATTAGTATTCATACATATGTAATTTTATCATCAGTTGATGCGTCTTTATTTTATTCTCTTCTGGAACCCCCTGAACGCTGCCTGAACGCGCTCCGAAGTGATTTGCACTCGACTGTTCTGGCACGCGCGACCGTAAATTTCTTTGCACCGCAAGTGGTTAAATAACAAGTATATTAAGATTTTTAAGTCAGTTTATATTTACTGGCATTGATACCTTTGCATTTTTAAAGTCAATAATAGTGGTAATTATTACGCATCTCGAAACTATAGTCAGTTCTTCTTATCGTGTAATTAAAAAGAAAAGTAGAATTTCTATAACAATCCACGTTGAACACAAATTGGTACAATTGGTGATACTTGTCTTCCATGGGGATCACTTATACACACAAATGTGTACCAAACATTTACGTGAAGGCAGAAAATACCACAAGGAACGTATAAAATGATTTTTTGAATTGTGTGTGTGTGTACGTTTGTATATATGTGTAAATAATCACCTGTCGAACCCTACAGTTTATTGTGACAATTTTTACACTTGACAGTTTATTCCCAATTTAATACTGAGAAACTGTATCTATAGCGAATAAGAATGGATTATACAGTCTATTAAAATCTCGTTCGCTCTTTTTCTCTCTCTTTCTCTTTCTCTCTCTCTCTCTCTCTCTCTTTCTCTTTCTTTCTCTCTTTGAATATGTTTCTATTCATTCTCGTCTAACGTTCACACTGTCGACAATTGCGAAAGTGAGCGTAAGTATGACATTTATGTATATCTATAACGATATTTATTATTACAATATGACTGTCTATAACTCCCATGCCGCGAACGCGCATAGGTGGTATTATAGTAACGTCTTCGATTATGACTGTTATTAACTGACGATCGATTTACTAATCGACGTTCAAAACAGGGTTTGTTTTGATACTCTTGGAATGGATTATAAATCGTAGATCTTTCTTCGTAAGATCGACGATTTGTGTGATCCTTGACTTTCTTCGTTCGACCTTTGTCCATTTCTTCGTCATCTGCGTTAAAATGGCGTTTACGTTCTTCTCGTCTTTCATTATCGACATCTCGGTCAAGCTGCGTTTTACTGCCATTCCAATTCGTTACTGAAGATTTAGAAGACATTATAACTATTGTATGTATATGTTTGTATCACTATTGTATGTATATGTTTTACATATGTATATATAAATAAAATTTTTAAAAAATATATTATTAAATACACTTAATTATACTAACCTGAAGAACTCGCGTATCCTCGATTTGTCATTTTCAACAAATATGAAACAGTGTCCGAGCGATTGGTGCCGTTAAAATCTCGCACATCCGCAGCACTCAGTGTTGCATTATTTTGATTTAGCTTTGTATCCTCCCTAAAAAACAAAACAAAAAAGCATAAATTATCTCACATGTCAAAAAGTATGTATAAAGTGAATATATATGTGAACATATTTACTTGACATCGGAAAGACTCCAACCGTTGGTCGCTACTCCAGAAAACGCGGAAGACGTATCTTTAGAAACTTGCCAGGTCTTAGCACTGGCTTTTGTAGACACATTCTCTTCTTGTACATCCTTAGCTCTTATACACTGGACGCGCCATGTATTCTTGTCTCGTTCCGACTGACTTTTCATTTCTAATTTCCCATTTTGATGCTTCGGCAAGCTTACTCGGCCGTTAGTATTAGATCCATTCTGTGATTTTGTACATTGTGTAACCGTGGCTTGCGTTGTAACAGCTGATACGCCGTTAGTATTGATCTTGATGTTGGTTCTCTCTTTACAATTAATAATAGGTTTTGATGCATCCTTCAAAAGAGAAGAGTTTGGCACACCATTCGTAGCATTAATTCGAACTAAAGCATTTGACGTTTGATTTTTCAAACTCCCTGTCCCGGAGGGATAACTGTCTTCCTCTTCACTAGAATCGTAGGGCACCAAGCTATTTCCGTTTGAAATCTTTCCATTCTTAATATACGACTTATCGTGTATCTTTTGTGGTAAATGATTAACAGTGAATTTTTCTAGAGGAAGGCTTAATTCTATACTTTTTTGCTGTGGCAGCTGTGGACCAATTAGTGTTGGTTTACTCGAATCATTGTTAATATCATTTGACAGTTCGTTTAACGATCCGTTCACGGAACATCCAGCGGACGCTTTGGATCCGAGAGATTTGTTTGTAGAACTGGACAGAGCCGTCGATATGTTCATTGCGGACGCCGTGCCGTTTAGTTTTGTAGTCTGTTGATTCTGACTATTATTCTCCATTTCAAAAATCATAATATACGCGTGTATATTTAACACATTATTAAGAGTTATTGGACGAACATACGAGTCATCAAAGGAATAATATTGACCACTTGACACTTGTGCAACTGCAGTGTAATGGCCACAATTTGGAGAAGGACCCATGTGGGTTACAATAGACACGAGTTTATATGTGAGTTGTTTCGAAGATTCTCCGAATTCTCTCCACAAGTACGGACCCATATCTATGGTTGGCTTAAAACCAATATGTTTAGATATTTTTCCTCCTAAAACGCTAAATCGTTTCAATTGCACACACAACACTTTTGGTGGGCGTTCTAGAGTGAATTGTTTCGTGGCAGGCACTCTTCTCTTACAGGCTTCACATTTGTAATCGTTGTTATCTAATTGTTCTCTACTGAAGTAACTATTTAATGCTTCGTCCAATGTATTTGCCTTGCGTATATCCACAAGCAAATCCTAAGGAACATAGAACACATATAGAATTAGAAGATATTTGTGAGAATATTTATATAAAAACTTATATAAAAACCTTTGTTATCTTACTTGAAAATGTTGAAATGTAGTGGATACATGTTGACACTGTAGGCACTTGACTTCAGTACGAATGTAGCCACCAAATATTTGGTTAATAGGCGTTGTTTCTTTAGAATAGCTATCCAATTTAGTTGCTTTATGCCTAGACAAATACGCACGTTCCATTCCTTCCAATAAATAACGTAAAAATTCATGAGCATCCTCTTGTTGTCCAGGTACCATAGTTCTGCAAATAACTACAAATATTGCTTATTATAATTTGTATTCACACTTTTTATGCACACACACACACACACAATTTATTAATTTTAAATACATACATTTTAGTTTATTATATATATAAAATGGCTTGATTGCACTTCCAGATTTCTGATGGCTGAACTGTAGTGTCTTGGCCACTGCACATGTAAGACATTCTCCACCACCATCTAAAATTATCCTATTATCAAAACACCATGCAAAACTGTGTGTACATATCTTAAACATTTGAAATACATATATCTTGAATACATACATATGTATGCAATAAAAGATTAAAATATATAATTAAATTAAAAAAACTCACCGTTTTGTTCACATTTTGAATTATGATGTGAGTCAGACAGTAACCAATTGACAAGAGCCGGAACATGAAATAATGCTTGAAGTGTACTATTCAAATAACAAGTATTTCCAATATTTTGCATTCCTGCTCCTACTGGAAATGTGCCTTTCCATCCTAGATGGACTTTTTTGGGAGAATATAAAACAACAGCAGGTTCAGGTAGAACCGGTCCTTTCACATCATTCTTCTTTTTACTATTTGTGTTATCCTTTACTTTGTTTTTCTCAAAATTCTCAGGAGAGGATAAATTAAGAAAAATGTTGCAGTTAGCTTTCACCTGATTTGTCACCTGATAGTCTTTTAATTCTTCATAATGAATTTCTGTTTGCATAATTCGAGAAGCACTGCTGACTAATTCAAGTGAGAGATTATCTGTGTTTTTTGATGAACCACTATTGTTTAAAGCACAATGAAGCCTGGCTGCAATGGGATCACAAATGCTAACTGCAGGCATTTTCAGTGCTGTTTCAAATTCTTTATGATATTTTTATATCTACAAAAAATATAAAGCATAACATATTTTGAATATATATGAGTTTTATTACTGAAGGAAATGAGAATAAAAGAAAAAGAGAGAGAAAGAGAGAGTGAGTGAGAGAGAGAGAGAGAAAAATATATTGATCATATATATACATTCATATAATAGGAGCAGATGTGATAAAACGGTAATGGTAGATAATGCTTAGAGGGGAAGTTCTTGTTTACCTGCTTGACAATGTATATTAATTCTAGAGCGGCTGTGTGACGAAATATGCGAGAAACATTTGATGTAAATTTCTCGTGAATTGTGATTTACAGAACCGCGTGTAACTATCGATTCATCACAAGCGATGCGAAGCGGTTACTCGGTCCGACGCGGTTACCGGACGAAGCCGTTAAGCGCGTGTCTCTGTTACGACTACTTTTTCGCGTCACTTTTATTACTTATCTTAATTTTTCTGTTTCGCGCAACGTAAGAAATGTCAAGATTTGTGTCTCGCTTACACGCCGATCATCACATATCGATCATATCATCAAATGATTTCACATTTGCTCGTATTGGACACGCGGGAAAGGAAGTCATCCTTACATAGCATCACCAGAGAGGAATCAGAGAGCGGCCATCCCACTGTCTTTTCTTACGAGTTCTGGTTTCCGCTTAGTGCGCCATTACATCCACTTCGGTGAATGTAGAAACTATTTTGGCTACGTAGTTGCCAAAGTACACTACCATAGTCATAGCGCTGGCAAACGGGGGCTGCGTTCCGTTTTACGCATATGCGCGCATTTATCTATAGTACACGTCACGTATAGTATAGATAAATGCGCGCATATGCATGAAACGGAACGCAGCTAGGGAGAAGAGAAAAAACAACACGTGACTTTATCTTGGTTTGGTTTGGTGCATATATGGCTCAAAGGACCGGCTCAAGATAGTCCACATGACTTTATCTTAGTCACCTGTCCATGGACATTGCGCTGGTTTACAGGGCGGAAAAGCGATTACACATTATGGGCCTGGCCGCTCTCACAGTCAATTTTTTCACTTCTAGATAAGATTTTCGATAACTTTGGGTGCTTTCCAACTACGTACACAGGCGACACTGTGTAACACTGGTCTAGTTTCCACCGAAGCATTAATTTACACCAAATGCGACGTAGAATCAAATTCAAGTCGATGGAAACCTGTCAAATTGTGCTGATTTCACTTCCGCTTCGATCTATAAGTACTCTACTTCCAATGGAAACAGAGCACTAAATTTGATCAGTACCGGAGTGAAATTGAACCGAATTGAGGGTTTCGGTGGAAACTAGACCAGTGTCGCTTATGTATGTAGCTGCAAAGCATCCTATATACCCTATGTCATTTTGAGTGCGATTGCTCGAAGTCTTTACAGACGAAGTGCGCACATGGGCGCATGTAACTTTTTGTCAACATAAAATACACGTGTATACAATACAAATAGTAATAATATTACAAATCGAAATGTTTAAAAAGTCTCAAATGCAACCAAAAAGACGGCGAAAAATCACGCTTGTCTTTGATGAGGAAAAACGGCGGTAATTATTTTTACATATCAATTAGTTTTCTGTCAATATTATCTCTGCTGTAAATATATTACTCAAATGTTTATAGAGAATTTTTAGGAGGATTTCGTAAAAGAAAATTGGAGCGAAGGAGGAAAGCGCAGGAACAGTTGCAAAAACAATTGAAAGAAGAACGGAAGAAAATTAAGCAAGAAGTAAAAATTCTGTTATTTGAAAAAAAATGAAAAATATATATCTAGATATTCTTTAGGAAAACTCAAACATTATATATAAATACGTGCATTTTAACAGGCGCGAGAACGTTACGCAAAATCGTTATCGAGTCAAACTGTGCCAGAATTAGAAGAATTGTTGTCTCGTCATGAATACGAACGTGAGAATCACACAATTAGTATTTTGGAAGTAAATCTAGCCAATCTCAAAGAAGGAAGTAGATGGATAGGTGAAAACAAGATTGTGGAAGAAAAAGAAGAGGAAGAAGATAACACAAAAGAAAATTCTAAAAATGGCAATGATGTGATTGTGGGAATGTCGTTGGAAGAAGAACAGAAGGATTTAGAAGAGCAAGGATCAAAATCCGATAATCAACAGAAAAAATCTTTGAGAGAACTGAAACGAGAAATAAAGAAAACAGCACTAAAACGAGTTAAAAACAGCAAGGCATTTCAACAGAAACAGAGAATAGAAAAACATAAGAACAAAAAGAAAAGTAGACAGAAATTACAAAAGGCTGAAAAGTTATCTAGTAAAAATAAGAAACGGAATAAAAAGAAATAAGATACATGCGTTTTTATTTTATTCAATAAAAAATATAAAAAATATTGTACACATTTATATAAATATTTCACTTTTTTGTTTTTTTATCATTTTTTCCGGCAGATGGGCATATATCTTTGTTGAGGCATTCAGAGCATTTAGGGAATCGAGGTAGACAAGTTTCTTGACCAAATCCTACAAGGAGATGATTTACTTCAGTCCACAAGGGTTTAGGAAGCCACTCTTCCAGCAGAATTCTAGTTTCTTCTGGTGTTTTGGTTGTTTTTCTCAACCACTGTAATCTGTTGCAAATTCTATGAACATGTGTATCCACACCGATACCAGACACTTCTTTCCAAGCAACTTGCATACACAGATGAGCCATTTTAGGACCTACTCCTGGCAATTCACAAAGTTCCTGTACTGTTCTTGGAATATCACCATCATATTTATTTAAAAGAATGCCAGTTGTCTTTTTAATGTATTCCACTTTTTTCTAAAAACCAGAGATCAATATTTTTTATATATATTTAAATCTGACAAATACAATTTTTGGAATATAATATTCTAATAAAACAAGTATTTTAAAATATTTTTATGAGAAAAGTCGAATTTTCAATGTAATTGGTATAAGTATTTTATATCTGTACCTTCCAAAATCCAACTGGATATATAAGTTTGCCCAGAACATCATCTGGAGTAGCTGCTATTACATTTGGTTTACAACCGTGAGCGTTTAAACGCTGCATAGCAGCATGGGTGACCTGATCTTTGGTTTGACTACTTAACATTAAAGCTATTAGTGATTGATATCTGGATACCACTGGAGTGGTATCAGGATCTGAACATTTATGACAACCCATTTCATCAACTGGAGCAGTTTTATGTTTCCTCATTTCTCTGATGTTTTCTAGAACAATTTCCCAATTTGATGGTACCCATTGCTCATTTTTAACATTTGTTGAATCTGTTGCATTTTTATCTTTTATCTCAAGTTTCTCAGCTTTTATATCTTTTATATTATTTATGTCTGTTGATATTACTGGATTCTTAGTTTTTATCTCGACGGCAGAGTTCTTATTGATACTGTCATCGTTTGCCTCATTCCCGATTGTCTCATACTCGATCTTAATCGGTAAACGTTTTTTTGCGCCGGTTTTTATAGATCTTTTCTCCTCGGTGAAGAAAGGTGACGTTTTCTCTGATGAATCCGCATTAACAGTTTTTCCGGAACGCAAAGTTCTTGATGTTGAAAGAGCGCCTAGCTTCAATCTTTTACTCATTTTTTCACGCGTAACATGCTACAGTGCTGTTTATATTATATTTTTTATTTAACTAACAAGAAGAAACCGGTCGTGTGTTTACACGGTTTGGTACAAAAATGGCTCGGTAGACCGAGTTAAAGTTCGTCCATACGCCACTCTAGGAATTATAGAGCTGCGTTGCATTTCACGCATATGCGCGCATTTGTCTATACTATACGTGACGTGTACTATAGATAAATGCGCGCATATGCGTAACTCGGAACGCAACCTATATCTACATTATGGATGCGCACATGCGCATTGGGTGAATATTTTAGTACTCGAAGCTTAGAACTTGGAACATTGGGTGTGTTTAGCCGAAGTTAGCGCTACGTAGCGCTACGTAGCGGCTTCATGTAGCAGTTGCAATTGCTGCGTTACTTCTGCTGGACAGTATTGCTACGCGCAGCATGTTCTATAGAAGTAACGCAGCACTTGCAACTGCTACATGAAGCCGCTACGTAGCGCTACGTAGCGCTAACTTCGGCTAAACACACCCATTCATAGGTAGGAGCTATTGAAGTACGACATTGATAATCGCTGATACTTTGAGGTTTGAAATATGTGATACTTATATTGATTCCGTTATGTTACAAATTGTACATTCAAATAATAAAATAAGTAATTTGTAGCGAGGTATATCATCAATTTTTAAAAAATGCACGCATCTGCTAATTTTATTCTGCGTGGTGGTGACGCAGCGTTTGCCAATAGGCAAAAATCATTATTTGATCACCTCTCGGTCGCAGAAAGCAAATGCGTTAAACATGACAGATCTGAAGCAGATGATAGCATGGAGATGGACGAGAATGACAAGAGTCCAACTTCGAATAATGATCGGAAACGCAAGAGAGAAACTAAAAAATTTCGCGGAAAAGAAAGCATTTTCAAGCGACCCGAGGGTCCAGCACCGCGCACGAATGTGCGAAACATTCCGGATTACCACAAAAATCCACACAAATGGATAAAGTATAGTTTAGAAGATGTATCCAACGAGGATATGTCTGAATGCAGTAATACACAAGCTGCTATGTCGTTTCTGAGAGAATTAAAAGCACACAAGATAAAAGAAGCCGAAGATCAAGAGAAAATGGATGTTGATTCTTCTGAATCAGATTTGCAAGATTCAACGGAGACTCGATTTAAGACTAACGAACTTACATCAACATCAAAGATAATATTCAAGAAGCCACAAACAAAAGACGAAGCAGATAATTCTGAAGCAGCTACAAAGCCGGTATATAAAAATAATAAAATTATTATGCCAGAATATGTAGTTGGACAAAAACCAAAAAAGATCAGTAAACAGAATCGACATGTAGTCGAAGTTCAAAAGAACTCGGATTATCGTTCAAAAGAACTCAGATTGAATCATTTACACGAATCAGATGAAGAAGAAGAAGAAAACTCTAAATAATAAATAACTGTTTAATATGGTGTACATAGAAATTGTATACAAATGTATACAAGAGACATACTTGAGAGCTAGTTTTAAAATTCATAGATATTTGTATGTATTATATCCACACATATATATATATATATAAGTACTCTAAGTGATATGATGGGTCTATATAATTTATACCAATCTGCTTAACCGTATCTTCTCTTATTTGATGATTCTATGCGCTTACAAAACAATTTATATGTAAATAAAATTAAGTTTAATAATATTAAGTTAACCTTTGATAGATTGTTTTTTTTACCAATGTCAGAAAATGTCAGCTTCTTCCCGCCTTCGATCAAATACCGGAAGTAGATACCGGGTGAACTATGCGATTCAAGCGCGCTACATCATGTAACAATTGCATACACACGTGACCGGGACACAGGGTGTAGTTGTGTTTCTTGTCTCCTGTAGTATGAGAGATTGGCGGAGAAAATTCAAAATTACGCAGAAGTGAGAGACAACCATTCGAGAGCCGTTTGATATTCGTAAGTGTCTTAGAAAAAACGCTTGATTGCAATTGCCAGATCGGTTTACTCTCACAAATAGCGGGTGGGGGGGTAAGTCATAACCTCTTTATACAGCGCACCGCGTCGCTGCCCAACATGGCGTGCTCGACGTAGGAAACGGATCGAAGTTCGCGCCTTGTTTTCGTGCTGGAATTACGTAGCTCGTTCTTCTTGATTGTCTAAAGCACGTGTCTGTCATCTCGTTCACGTAACGAAATTACGGTTAACAAGTTATGTCGTTGCTCGCGCGGACGATATGAAGTAATAAGTTCTGTTTTGGGTTTCTTCGGTAATTTTTTTTTTTTTTTTAAATTAATATAAACTCCTAATGGAAATCTCGATGGAAATTTTCCTCACAGCGATTTCTGTGATATTCAGTCTACTTATAGTATGTGTTCTCGTGGTAATAGGTAAGAGAATGTCACGCTCGTATCGACAACATACATGCGCAGTTTTTACATTAAGAATTCATGTAAATTACAACGACGCATCTTTCTCTCTTAAAGAGTTTTTTCCCAGCTCAAAAGAAAATCGAAAATAGACTTTTCTACTTTTAGCTGTTATTTCCGGATATGTATTATACATACTACGTTTGTATTATGTATATGTCATTATATATATAGATTATTGCCTAGGTCCTATTATTTTCTAAATTTAGTGTCGTTTATAGAGAGAGAATTTGCATTCTCATGCAATGACACACATTGTTCATTGAACTGATAAGCATACTTATGTGTGTGTGTGTGTGTGTTTATATAAACTTATATCATCCTCTTAAAAAATTATGAATATATATATATATGCTCTTAAAAGACTTTCGTAACATATATTTCATTATTATTAAGTAATTATTTTAAAAAAGTGATTATTAATTTTTTACTTTATAGTAAAAAAATGAATTAATTTGTTATTTCTATAAAAGTTTCTCTATTTATTTTTTCTAATACAAAGTATATAAAATTACAGAAAAATAATTATTATATATATAAATATTTACATTATTTATTTTTTACAAAAGCATACACATTACAATAATATACACTCCTTTTCAGGTTGGTACTTAGTTTGGACGTTCTTTTTATCACGATTCCGTTTTGTAAGAGAATTGACTGGTAATGGAATGAGTGAATCGCCATCTGTTAGTGATTTGAAAAACGGTCGATCACGCATCAAAAAACTTCGTCGGGATTGAGTGTCGAAAAATATATTGAAGCTATTATTTATTACAGCTGAATCATATAAAAATCAATATTTATATCTGAGACATTTTCTGACAAAACATATCTGATCAAAATGTCTGTAAATATACGCTGTGCTACTACAGAAGACTTGCTGAATATACAGCATTGCAACTTACAATGTTTACCTGAAAATTATCAAATGAAGTATTACTTGTATCATGCTCTCTCTTGGCCTCAATTGAGTTACGTAGCCGAGGATGAGAAAGACAGGATAGTGGGATATGTGCTTGCCAAGATGGAAGAGGATTGCGAAGACAATCCTCATGGACACATTACCAGTTTAGCTGTGAAACGTTCTCACCGTAGACTAGGTATTGCTCAGAAGCTGATGAACCAAGCGTCTAGGGCGATGGTCGAATGTTTTGGTGCGAAATACGTTTCACTGCACGTTCGCAGAAGCAATCGTGCGGCTCTCAACTTGTACACCAGCAGCTTGCAGTTTGAAGTGTCGGAAGTAGAACCTAAATACTATGCGGACGGCGAAGATGCTTACGCTATGAAGCGAGATTTGACCAGCTTTCATCACGAGAAGGCTCTAAGGGATAGAGCACATAAAGAGGGCAATGTTCACACGCTACTCGGCAGAATTCGGATCGATTCTTGAACCACTTGCTTTACGTTAAGCAAACTTAAGAATATACCTCTCCTGCAGGTTGTCTTAAAGATTATAAAACTAATAAGGCCTTAGTATATGAATAAAAGTCGGTTCTTCAGTTCCGTCAATTCTCGGCATGTATAACATACATCAATTTTCTCTTTTTCTTCGAAATTTATAAAAATTGACACATTATTGATCACGTCAATGAGTACAACTAAACAACTAATTGTTAACTAAATATTAGAAAAGACTAAATTACACTAACAAAACGGTTAGATGAATCTGTATTTCTTAAATGATTATATACTGATGAGATATATGTATATACATATATATATTATATATAAATACACATCAAAGCGTCTGACTTGGTATATTAATATTTTTTGTATTCATGATTATGTAAAGAGTACCTATTGCCAATTTTCGCGATGGCATAAGATTGGAGCACTTTGGGATTGTTGTGGGTTTTTTAGTTGATAATTTCATCAATCGCGAACGATTCGACCCATACTATAAAATGTGTAGTTAGGAAATTATAAAGAAATAAAGGTATTTATGAAAAGGTTACATCTATATTTGATCTCTCCGGCTTATTTCACGGCTGAGTCTTTATTGAATGACCGAAACTATAAGTATACAAGTAACGCGCGCCAATATACAAAAAAACTGATCGTTTGACGTTTGTGTCGAGCGTTTTGTGTGTTGTTAAAAAATAGAAAAAGAACGCATTATTTTATATCATTGGAAAATGAGAGCTCAATTTATACAACTTCTACTTACATTCAAAGTCGAGCGCGAATCATCGTCTCGACCAGAGATATTTTCTTTCTTCAAATATTTTGTTTTCTTTTACAGTATAATTTTTCAGCTTACAAGTTATTTTTGACATTGCACGAGATTACTCAAACACATTTATTCCACTCTATCGCATTTTGGGATATTCCACTTTTTCTTGCAATAGTAATCATAATTATGTATATATAGTTATGTATAAATATATCTATGTACAAATAAGATGTTTCTCTCTTAAAAGGTAACATAACTTATTTAGTTCGTAACGCATCTGTAGGTCTTGCACAAAGAAGTCTTTTCTTTTCTTTTTCTTTTTTTTTTTAAGAGAATAAAACGCACAGAGAAATTGGTCTCGCTCGATAACTATATATATATCGAAAAACATTCGAAGCGTCAAACGAATTTTCGATGTGCTGTAAATACATTTTCTTAACGATATCACGCGCTTACACATCTCGAGAGCCTTTTCTCTATGATAATACGAAATATCGCTTACGCATTACATCATACACGTCTAACGAGTAATCGCGAAGATTTGTGTGTGACCACGCAAAAGGATTTTCCAGGTACAATGTATTAAGGGAAAATGAAGGAAACCACTTGATGGATGAGATAACATTCGTCAGCCTGCGTTACAACACGATATGCGAATGCGACGGTTCGGATGATAAGCACCTATTCAAGAGGAAAACAGGGAGGGAGGAAGGGAAGGGAGAAAGAAAGGGAGCTAATTCGATCCTATCATAAAAATTTCTAAATATACAACTCTAAATCCTACGTAACTGCCTGTCGTATTGTTATATTACACAAAAATGCTTTACTAGTAAATTATAATAATTATAATACAAGTCTCTCTCGAAAAACGAGGTTCTAACGTTTCTCCATACGCAATGTGGTTTTGGATAATCTTCAAGAGAAAAGATAATAAAAAATTGTAAACAATATATACACGTATTCTAAAGTTAAAATGTCGTAAGTCGCCCTCAAAGAATCACGCGGTTCTTCTATTAGAATTAATAAAATCGTTGTAATCAATCTTATGAAAACGAAAAAATTCGTATCAAACAGACCACAATCTCAGTGGAATAAAAGAGGAATCCGATAAATGCTCGATTATCTTTAAAGCTGCAACAAAACGGTCGATTACATCTTAATAACACAACTAACCGACGTATGTTAATACAACAGTCAGAATTATATTTCCGTTGTGTTGAATCAAGGCGTGGCAAAATTCTGATAGAATGTTTTGAAGATTTTCTTATGTATTGTGTGGAGCGAGTCTTACAATCAAGTCATCTTTAAGTACACTTTCGCACAAGTAAAAAATATTATTGAAACAAGTGCGCCGCAAGTTAGCGGAAAATCGTATACGTACATTTAGTCTTGACGCAAGCGTGCACTCGAAGATAATTTAGCTCGTGTCTTTAGCGTGTCTCGTGGGATCCTAACATGTGACACGGATATTGTCAAAGAATCAATGGTTTAGCCCAGTTTTGGATTCTTATTACAATTATAAAAACGACGGTTTTCGATGGTTGAACAATTTAAAAATGTAATTCAATGATCGATTTATCTAAATAGCACGAAGGTACGAAAGACGTCTAAAACATGACACACAATTGTCTCGAACATTACAATTTTTTTTTTTTTTTTTTTTTTAACATTAAAAATGGTAAAAAAGTAAAAGATCAAAACCAGAATTTGTTTGATTATTGAAAACATTCTTTCATCAGTGGCTAATTGTTTTAGTTCTTTTCTTCTCTTTTTTAAAGATTAACAATTTTAGGACCTTCAGTTATATTATTCACAATTGTTGAGGATCTCTTAGACGTCTTGCACGATGTGCTTCAGCCTATTTTATTTGCGTCAGTCTGCTACAGGGAAAAAGCTCCCTGCTAAGTTTTATTAAAATCGCTCGCTCGCGTATATTTTATACAAGAAAGGCGTTATTGATGTCGTTGTACGAGAAAATTTCGCGATAACAGTTCACAAATCTGTTTCGCCGCCGGTGACTGCGCTCGTGATATAAATTTGCTGTTATGAAAAAGCCTGGTAAGAAAAGGCTTTTGTGTGCTCGAAAAAGTCGTAACCCGGAGGTAAAAAGCTTCGTATAAAATTCGTTTTATATAAAGTCATCGTCCAAAACAAAAAATTATAACAATGATTTCTCTCTCAACAGAGTTGTCCCTAAAAAGTATATTCCTTCCCGAGAAAACTTTCATTGAAGTTTCTTGATGTCACTTTTTCGACATGTGTAATAAAAAAAAAATATAAAAAAAACAAACAAACGAACAAACACGCGATTTGTGCTTCTCGTCTCGGCAGTATTCATATCGATCTTTCGGATTGCCGTCACGTATCGAGAGCAATTGTGCTTGTTTGCCACAGGAGAAAACGCTCTAAAAAACCGTTACTGAAATCACTAATCGCTGATTTCAACATCGTGTGCCGACTATAACCGCAGCTTAACTTGATTCTTTTTTTTTTTTTTTTTTTTTTTTTTTTTTTTTTTTTTTTTTTTTCGTTTTAATTAAACGAGAGAAATCGGTTAAACTGAGATTACAGTTAACCGAGGTCAGCAAAACCGATTCTAAAAGAGAGATATGAATACACGTTCGTCTCTAAAGTTACGTGTATGTATATTCTAACTGTATATACGTACATCTATGTAACTACTAACACGTTTAGCTGCGTACGTCGTTCGAAATAGGTTCGCTTCGCGACGCAACCGTGAATCAATTAAGTCGCGAAATCGCGCAAGCCATTTCCGAGAACGTGCTAGAAAGCTATCACTTTGCTTTTGTTATACTTCATTTCACACGTCTATCTGAATGTCTAGATGAACGATACGGCTACACATGGTTTTCTCTATGAAAGATTACAATATACTTATATTCTCGAGAGTACGTTACAAAGACACTCTCGTCTCCAAGATAGTGATTTTTTTTTTCTTTTCTTACGATCTATATACCGGAGCTTTGGCAGTAGCAGGTTTCTATTTTAGGCCACGGATTCTCTTTATAATAATGAGAGGGTAATAGCTGCACAGGACACACTAAAGTGTGAATATCTGAAATTAGTTTTTTTTTGTTTTACCTTAGCACACACATAATAGTATGTGTACATGCGGTATTTAGGTTTGATTATATCTTGCCGTTTCTGTCGTTGGGATTCGAGCAAACGTTTCTT
Source organism: Pseudomyrmex gracilis (assembly GCF_002006095.1). Classification (NCBI taxonomy): domain Eukaryota; kingdom Metazoa; phylum Arthropoda; class Insecta; order Hymenoptera; family Formicidae; genus Pseudomyrmex; species Pseudomyrmex gracilis. The sequence continues at coordinate 63,101 of NW_018020839.1, read as the reverse complement.
CTTTTGCACTAACTTCTTTTGAAAAAAAAATTACAAGAGATGTCTTTCAAATATCATTGTCCCATGTACAAGCGTAGTACTAGATCTCAAAATGTGACAGCAGCTTTTATAATAATTCGGATCTTACAAATAACGTTTGTAGGACCATTCATGAAAATTTCCTGAGTTGCTTTTGATCCATTTTATGTAAGAGTGAATATATTTAGTTGTTTTTTTTTTTTTTTTTTTTTTTTTACGAACGCGCTGGGAATCTTTAGTGTTGCGATCAATCGACACGAGGATGTGCGTGCGACAACAAACACGATCTCTCCTTTGAGTATAATCTTGGAATTGGTAACACGATCAAGTTACCAAACTTGATTGCAAATCTTTAAAATGCATTGCGTTTCAATCTTTCGCAGTCTCAAAGCATCTCCGTTAAGAGAAGAGAAATTGTCGATCATAAGGATTGCGTTTTAATTCAATCTTAAGGAACTTGTGGTTTACGCGTAAGAACAAAAACTTTTCAAGGTTGCTGAGCGGCGTGTATCATGGCGACCTTGAGATCTTTAGCCAAGTGTGAAACATCGACGACGCTATCTACCATCTCCTGGACTGCGGTGACGCTTGGAAAGAATTGAGCAGCCTGTTTCGTTTTCTGCACCGTCTGCGCGAGAGCTTCGTTCAGGGCGTTCGCGCATTGCAACACGCGCGTTCGCACGTCGTTGCGCGTCACGTTTCGATGCACTGTGTCGCCGATGTGTACCAGCCGATGCGCGCTTAACACAACAAATTTCCCGTGAGCCAGAAAAACCTGTAAAATTCCACATTATATCCTCAAAATAAATGTTTTATTTGCCATTATGTTTATATTTCGCATTTTTTCAGAATATTATTTCGGTTAATTTATATTTTTTTCTATTTTCAGATGTATTTTATATGAAGAAACGCATTGCGTGGTGCAGCAAGATGCCTCAACTCGCCTTGGGTGGTTGATTGTGTTCGACCGTCTGCAGAAAGGCGTCAATGGCGTGGGTCAGGTGTGCACCGTGCGTGATCACCTGAGCGGCATAGAAAGCCAACAATTGTTTATCGTTGGGGTCCATGGGCGTCGGTGTTGTGGGTGGCATCTGAATCGCCGCATTGTCCGTCTCGGACACCAAGAGATCGTAATTGCCGCGCAGCTCCTGCGGCAGCGCGGCTCGCAGCTCCTCTCTCTGCTTCGCCACAATCTCTCGCGAGTCGAGATTCACGTAGTCGTAATCCTCGCCGGCGCCGCTATTATTACTGCTGCCCGTGGAAATGATTGACGCTCGCTTGAAAAGCAACGTGGAATTTCCCTGCGCACAAGAGATCTTTTTATCAGCAACGGAGCCTTATTTCTCGAAGCATTCGCGTTACGCTGTATTCTAAAAGTGACATAAAATTTACAAAAGGTAAAAACAATTAAAATCCTTTAATTTTTTAAATCTATAATCATTAAAAAGTTGAATTCTACAATCGGTAAAAATTCATCTGTTTATATATATATATAAATATATTTTTTTTATAAATTTTTCAACTTTTACACACAAAGTTAAAAATCCAAAAAATAAATTTCTCTTAATTTGCAAAGAGAGTTTGTTCCATTTCTTTTTAATTCTATATTCCGAACATCGTGATCCGCGTAACAGATATGTTGCGAAAGATACTCACTTGAATGAAACTAGCGACTTGACGAACATCTTCCGTGAGCGCTCGGGCGCACGCGATCAGCTGATCAAGGGGATCCGGCTGCACAGGTGGTATTAACGAAGGCGGGGGTCCGTTAGTGGGCGTCGGTGTATCGCCACCGCCTCGGCAGAGCTTGCTCGCGTCCCATTCTATCGTGTCCAATTCGGTAGCGGCTTCCTGCACGAGCTTGTCGGAATCACGAAGCGCCTTTACCAGCGGTCGTAATTTCGTTGCCAAGCCCTTATCTGGCGCTTTGCCCGCATTACCCAGCGTACCTATGTGTGCGCGTGTACGTGTGAGCAAACAGTTTTTTGTAGCAAAACATTCTATGACAAATAAGTCAAAGAATAGAAACATTTTTCAATTCTTGTAAGAAACGATTCGAGAAACAATATCAAGTTATTTCATAATACGAAAAATCGAGTAAGGTACAGAAATGATAAAGATCTTGTCTGATAAACATCAAAAGAGATAACAATTTGTCTTTGAGCATCACCTTCCGCGAATTCGGTCAGATCGTGCAGGGACGTTCTGAGCCTGAGAGCAGCCAGTCTCAGGTCCATGAGAGTGGCGTCCAATCGCTGTGGCGTTCTCCAGCCGGGGCTCACGAATCCCAGTAGCCTCGCTATCGCGGCGGACGCCTCGCTCTGCAACCTCTGCAAGCCTTCTAGTGCGGATTCCAGCTCCAGCGGAAGCTCTTTGCTGACTGGCACATCGTAGATCTGTTGCGTGGGTGGCGGTGGGGTCGGGGTCTTCGGTATGGGTGTGTTGTGTCGGGACGGCAAAGAGGACGCTGGAAGACGCGGTCGGGGTACATCGTAATCCGGAGCGGTCAAACTCGATCTGAAATTCAAAAGGAAAACATCCATCATCCGCGGTGGCAAAGCGAATGCATTCAGGTCGAAACTTTTTTTGACTTATTATCAATCGCTGTCGAGAGATGAGAAACATTTCGCGACAATCCTGAAACTTCAATTCCACGAAATTTCCAGAGTTTTGAATTCTAAAATTTTTGCACTCTTTAAATCATTCTCTTTGCAAGATTTTTAAAACTTTCTTCGATTCTTCTTTATTTATTCCGAAACTCTCAAGCTCTCGACGCGCGAATAAATTCGAAATTCTCGTATCTCCGAAGAACATGCAATTCAACGAAACGTAGCGCCGTTTTCACGCCTGAGGAATTTCGACCGCGTTATTCCCAGAGCAATCCAAGGCATCGCGGAAATGCAGAGTGAACGTACCTGTTCGACCCGCTGAGAGATCCGTCGTTGGTGAGGCTGGAGGCCGAGCTGCTGGGCGTGAGGGGTTGCAAGGGTCGCGGTACGTCGTAGCAATCCAGCGGTGTGATACCGGAGCCGGCGGAACAGTTCGAGTTGGGCGTGCAGGATGTTGGCGGTCTCGGTATGTCGTAGCACGACGGCGCCGGACTGGGACTGCTCGCCGGCGACGGGATCACCGGAATCGCGCGCGGCGGCACGTCGTAGCACTCATTTACATCACCGCCACCGTTGTCGACGGAGTTTCGCGCGCTGTTGCTGGTGAATCGTCCTGCACAGGTAAAAACGCGTTTGACAAGAGAAATCGTGAAAAAATTTCTTGAATTTTGAAGGTAAGTTTCTAAGCTAACTTGTCCGAGCGTGTTTAAAATCTAATTTTTAATATTAAACGCGCAAAAGAGAAACAAGAACAATGCGAATAATGTTTGACCAAATCATATTTTTTATAAAATTTTATTTGCAGTTTTTTACGCAAATTAAAACAACTTTATCGATAAAAAAATATGGTGCATCTACGTAAAATTAATTAACTGTCCAAACATGGTTGCCGTAATTTATTTGTTTTTCAGAGACGCAAAATTAAAAAAACATTTCCATTGATTAATATTTCAGTTAATGAACAAACTTTGGCAGACCGCTCTATCACAAACGACCATTCTGTTACAGACAGGCTGTTTAGTTTGCGAATAATACGTACCCGTATTGTGCGAATGCTCATTGTTCGAGTTGAGGGGTGAATCGTGTCTGGAGGGCGGCGCGGGACTCCCTCGATTGGCTGGGAGATCGTACAGGTAGACGTCCCCGCACTTCTGCGGCGTCACAACCTGCATAATCGAAAGCAGCAAAGCGATTAATTATATCCCGACTAATTACCGGAGTCTATGCTTCGCGTTTCTGCCACCTGCGTTCGTACGCAATCGGCGGCTATTTTTCGTCGCCGTGTTTCTCGCTTTGTGAGTGCAACAGTAAATATCTGACAACGGGTTCAATTAATTTAACCGACTCAATCACGTGAAAGGCTAAATTTAATGCGAATTTTTAAAACAATATGGATACAATAAAGAGAAATTGACAATAATTTACAAAATTCCAAAAATTATTTAATTAATGGTTTTGTCAAGTGAAAATAACATTGATACGTAATACATTTTCGGGAAAATATACAATAAATAAATAATATTGAGATAAAAGAGATAGAGGAAATGAAAATGAAAACAGACTAATAAATAAATAATCAATGTATTTATATGAAAGAAAACATTGCTTCAAAAAGTTTTAAAATTCAGTAACTATGTTTTTCAGTTTAGATAATCATATATATATATTTGCACTTTGTAAATTAATTGTAAATTAATTTTAATGTAAGTATTCATGTTAAAAAAAGTGTCAGCATTTTTTCGAATTCCCGAACAATTGAGCTGTGAGAAAAAAATAACAGAGACTGATTCGATAGACGTCTCGATAGCTATATAATATTTACGTCGAGTCACTCGTGGAACCTGTAACAAAGTTATTTTGTGCGAACGCCAATCAGTTCTTTTACTCTTTCCACCGCGCGCGATGTAACCTCGAGGATTTTGTTCGAGTGCAGTTCGCCGCAGTTGAGGATTAATTCAACGAGATCTCTAATTGAGCTATTTGATTGTTTCCTACGAGGAACGAAGAGACCCAAGGAAAAAGAGAATTTCGATTCGCTATCGGTCATATCAAAGCGTCGCTTTCCCAGAGAAAATACACCGCGCGTAACATTCTTCCGGTTTATTCCGTAAAAGAATACTACACAGAATATTAATGATTAACAAACGCATTTAAATTAACGACTGACATACGTATTCCGCAAAAATTAATAATTGGCATTTTGTTCATTCAAATGTCAATCTTTGAAAGTTCTGATAACTTTGAGAGAGAACAGCTTTCAAAGATAAAATCAACTTAATTCACAATTACTCGAGTTTTGTTGTTTAAAAGCGATTTTAATTTTTGGAAATAAGTCGCTAATGACTCGCCGAAGTAATGTTTTAATAATCTCAAATCACATTACAGACGAGAGACATATTAACGACTAGATTTAATCGCAGTGCAAGCTCGCACATTGCGAGCGATGAAGCGTCGGGAAAATGTAATTTCGCTGATAAAACGCGAGTGTAGATAGTCGATGGTGATGGGCAAATACGAGGGAAAAAGGGGGCGGGATATCACCCAGGAGAGCGTAATCTCGGGAGCTCATCGGCCGCTGCTTGCAATAATAGAAGCTACGGCAACCCTTGCGTTACGCTCAACCGCGCCACGCTTTTGTTCGTACTTTTAATCCACGTCTCGCAGTACACGATAACAGTTGAAAACTTTTTCTCTTTCACAAATACTAGAAGTTTGCACAGTATCATCGATTTTTTCGTCTCACAAAAAAAAAGAGAGAGAGAGAGACAGAAAGCACAGACGAACCAATGTCCATTCGCATATGATCGCGTTAGATGAAAGTTTCGAATAAAAGCTGAAAAAAATATTGGTAAAAAGAGTTTAAAAAGATCTTATACAAAATAATAGGCCTGCGGAGGAAACAAAAAATTTATAGGCGCACTCCGCAACGACCGAGAAGAAATGTCGGACACGCCCTGTGCATAAAATGGTGCAGTCTCGACTATCGATATCGTCGTAAAACCCCCGCTCCGTTCGACGGCAATCTACAATTTTCCGTCGAATGGCCAGTTTCGCGTTCGCAAAGTGGAATACCGGGGCTCTTGCTCACTTACGGCTGAAAGTTTTCGATCGGCGGAACTTGTCGCGCACTCAGAACGTACGAGGAGGAAGAGAAGAGACGCGCGCGCGCGCATGCAGAAGTCCTCGAATGTATTCTGTCCGAAAGAATTGTCAAAGATGCGAGACGGGAAATTTGGGTCACAAGTTCTTATCGCGGCGAACGGGCGGCAAGACCACCCAACAAATAACACACACACACACAGCGCGGTATTTGCTTCGATCTCCAACTCCCTCCTTCCTCCCGCGAGTTATTTCAGCTCCATTTAATTCGCCGATTGAACGCGCTTGCAGAAAACCCGAAGTGATTTGTTACCTTAGCCGGAGATATTTGGCCACGAAAGTATAGAGTTCACGAGGTTACGTACTAATGATGCGTTTGCGTCAGATTCTAAGAAGAGCATATATAATTTAGCATTTCATCTTTATTACTTGCATATATATAATAGTTAGATGCCCCGCAAATGGCAAAGTTATAAATATCACATTCATTTGGAACGTATTATTTTCTCCTCGGGATTTGTGCCTACGTCAAACGACAATCCTACAAAAATGAACATTGTATTTTATACAATTTTCTAGAAAAATATCTTTTGATCATTTTTATTGCCGTGTTTGAAAGTTTCAATTTTATTTTAAGATGAGAAAAAGTTTTGACAAAAAACAGGTTCAAAAGTTCTTCCGCCAAGTGTAAAGACGTATAAAAGTGCGTATAAATAAACTTTCGAGCTTCGCGATATTTTAGAGTCCACAGATGATCTGATGAAAAGCTCTTTCTTTAAAAGAACAGCTGCTGAACTACTAATTGCTTGCTCCGCCAACACACGAGTTTCCTTTTTGTCGGGGCCGCAAGAAAGCTTCCGTTACCGGGGAATGAGAAATGTGTGCTAATTACGCCACATATCACCACCCTTTGGTTATAGCCTCGCCTCCTATATGCGACAAAGTTGAGATTACCTTCCGCGAGGATTTACGAGCGTTTTCGAACGCGAAGATGAAACTACGTACGGCGATTGCTTACTCTTCAATTAAAGAGAAAGAGAGAGAGAGAGAGAGAGAGAGAGAGAGAGAGAGAGAGAAATTTTTATAGAGAATATCTTCTAAATAAAACCTCGGAACTCAATCGTCTTTAATCGATTATGTAAATCGCAAAGAAATAAATATGAGGAGCAATAATCTAAATAATCAAAAATATGTTCAATGCCACGGAATATAACATAAGGCTGCAGTGTATTACAAATCCGCACAAATCGAATCGTATGTCTGAGACATGTTACATGTACACGATAGTGGGTTAATCAAAATTCCCCCAAGCAGAATGTAGAACAGAACGACAGGCTGTCGTCGAAAAGGCGGAACATGGTCTACGTTATGAATTAAAGCACGCGAGTACTTTATCGTGCGTTCTTTGTTATGAATCGAATAGTACTATCATAGTGAGGGGGTTGTGGAGCACACTGCACCGAAGGAGGGTGCTAGAAGGTTGAGAGCGCTGCAACGCAAGGGTGCACTGAAACCGAAGTGAAGGGAGTGGCGGTGAAGTATAGAGGGGAGGAGGGATAACATGACGGTCGATACTGGGCGTCGCGGCGCTAACTGTGAAAGGCATATTACGCTACGTAGGGCGTACAAGAGAAAGTAGGAGAGAAAGGAAGAAAGAGAGAGAGAGAAAACGAAAGAGAGGGAGAGTGAGACAGTGATGGATTTAGAATTCTAGAAACCCCAAAATAAAAAAAAAAAGTATTTTTTCAAACAGTTTAAATCCATTTTTTAAATGGAAGACATTTTATGTTATTAAAAAAACATTTAAAGAAATAAAATATTGTTTTGTTTACATGGCCGTTTTGTAAATGCAATAATGTAAATGCAATAGTAAATTTACAAGATTTTCACGTATCTTGAATAATTAATCTAATCTACTTATTAGCGAGTTCGTTAATCGATCTAACAAATACGAAATGCTTGAATGAATTTGTAACATTAAAAAATTAAATAAGTCACGAAACAATAAATTTATTCTAAGTGTATGTAAACTAAAAATTATAAAAAGAAACTGAAATCTGCAATGATTTTCCCCATTCTTTGTTACAGTTTCTAACTTTGCCAGAATTCATATAAAAAATTAACAGATATCAAGAACACGCTTGTACAACACCGATCAAACTTCGTTGGTTATAGATCCGCTCCTGGCAGGGGCGAAAAGAGAATGGGAGAAGGGGAGAAATGGAAGAGAAAGGAAGGAGAAAGAGAAAGCAAGAGGAGATAGAAAGACGGTTTCTATGGAAACGCGGAAGGAGGCTCTCCACCTTCCACGGAAGCAGGACTTTCGGCCTGTCTCAGACCGCGATAAGGAGTTTTATAGGAACAGCCGGCACAGAGTGACTTACGCATTCGATCCCATAAAAAAATGTCGCTGTAAATATACGATACGACGAAAGGAACGAATTTGAAATATATTCCAGTCCGATTTTACACGAATTTATAAAATAATATAACAAGAAAAAAAAATCACATATCGATTTTACGCACAAAATTTACGATAAAATACTAAGCCAAAAATATTTATGTTTGACAATAAAATTTATCTTGAATTACGCGAGAGAAGTCCTTCGAATAAAACATGAATGTGAATTATGATCGTGTTGTATCGAAATACAGTCTCTCGCTCCGCATGCAAAGGAGTGGGCAAGTACGCGCGTGCAAACTTGCATATAAATCCCCTTGTATCTAAAAGTGACGCGTTACGCGCGAATTTCGGCAACACGTTGCATTAGTTAACAAGTTCGCGTGTTGGCAACAGCCAACCGTGTAGATCGTTTCGAGATCCACTTCGTGGATGTAAAGCACAAGTGCAGTCGTCGTAATCACGTTAATCCGCTGCTTGTGAATAAGTTCTCGCGCGAAACTTCCGAATGCGCTCTCATCCGGGAAAGGGGCAAAGAGGTAATAAAATATGCGTGGAGAGAATAGGAAAGTTTCCTTCATGCGTAAAAGCGTTGTTACGCAACGGACAATAACGCGGCCCGTTCCGACAAAGTTAACTTTAACCGCAGTTTTTACTGAATTTTTATGCTTTCTCCGGTTTCTGCGCTCTGGTTTCGTGCTCTCGCAAATTTGTATTCAAAAATATCTCTCTGTCTAACAAAAGCTGCAAATTTGTTCTTTCTGTCTCTCAAAAGAGACGCGTTGAAATCTTTTTTGTATTATTGAAAAACAAAAAGAAAGATTTTATTTATTCACATAATTGATTAATAATAAATAAAGGTATATTTTGTGCAGAGATTAAAACACATACCATCGGGAAAAAATATGTTGTGGCATTTAAGCTTGCGCGACATGATCAAACGAAAATGTACAGGCTTTTTTAGCTAGTCAAAAACTAAAATTATCTCCATTCAGATCGCATCGACTACATCGTGTCGTGTGGTTGATATCGCCGTTTAATGAGATATTTCCAGATTTTTATCGGCGTGTAACGACACGTCGTCAAATCCGCGCGTAAAAGTATCAATAAAAATATCAATAAATCCACCCCGATTAATCGCGGAGCGTGATGAACATTCAAGATACATATAAATCGCGCGCGATAATAGGATCTTCTATACTATACGATCCGGGCGATCTGGCGTGTATGCGGTTGTGTGTTTGTGCGCTGGTTTATTACGCGAGATAACATCGCTTATTGTCTCTTTAATAAACGGCAACGACGAGTCTCTCTCTCAGCGAATGAAGAAGCGACTACCGTCGCGACTTCTGACGAGTCGCGGTTTCCGCTTGCGATCGCTCGGAGCCGCTCGAAAGCGTCCCGAAGCAACGAGTGTGATTTATGTTTGTTACTCCGAGGCGGCGAGATAGAATTGGATTTCTCGTTTCTATCCTCGCGCGTTATAAATTCGCAGATAATCCTGCATCACGGCATCGAAACCTCATTTCGAGTTCAAATTGCTTCGAGTTCACGATATATTCTCGCAAAGAACGATCTGTCATATACATGTATATGTAGAGAAAACGAGAGATAAAAGGAAGAACGAAAATTAGCCGATTAATAAGAGAGTAGAAATCATAAATTATACGACACTTGTAATTAAGATTAAGAAAGTAATATAAAATATTGAATTGGACTTTTTGTTACGCAAAAGTTTGTCCTTTTTCTAAAAGTTAACATAAAATAAATCTTTATTTTATTGCAAAAATATTTAGCCGATATTTAGTCATTTTTTCCTGGTATTGATTTATTGTTCATTAATTATTCGTGAAATAATTGCCGCGCGGAATTAGTGAATCACTATAACGTCGTCGCCGGCGGCTCGACGTAACGAGGACCTCCTAATAACTCGTGTAAATAGACTTTTCCCCGGTAAACGGAAGGTGGAATCACGCAAGGAGCGACGACATGCAACGACGATCTCTAGAACAACCTCCGGTCACGTGTCGACTGAAGCAAACGCGCCCGTGGGTTAGAGGGAAATTAAGATCGAGCCAGAGGAAAATTGTATGTGTGTGTGTGCGTACACATAATGAACGGAAACCTACACAATGTTTACGGTGGGGGAGACCTTTTCCCTATGCGATGCTGGAAATGAATAGCGAGAAACACTAGCTCTCGATAACATGACGGCCAAGATCTGACACGTGACGTACTTCGACATGTTTCAGAAAATGTGAGATATTTTCTAACTAATTACTTATAAAAAAATGTTCAAGTGTGAGATAATAATTGATCTACGATTCCTGTTCGAGACAAGAGCGCCAAGTAAAAACAAACATTAATGAGAGCAAACAAATTAGACACGTCGGGACGCGATAAAGAGTCGGAGCGTGACTTTGACGCGTTTCCCGTGCAAGTTATTACGAAACACACCGAAGAACTATTATTGTGCTTTTCCGAGAGCAAGTCTCCGAGTCTCTAACGAGCGCGCTTGCGGTGTTTCACATTTCAAGAAGTTCTCTCCCGGAACAGCTCAACGAGAATTTTTCTTTTGGTGAGAGAATAGCTCTTTTAAATATAAAGCAACTCATCAACACGTGGGTTAAGCAGAGACGATAAGTTTGACGCTTTGTAAGAGCAATAAAGAGGCCAACACACACGTGATAGTTCAACCGCAATATGTCTCTCTGAAAAGCTATTACGAAACGAAGCCGCAAAGCATCGTTTCCTTTCGGATAAAAAAAAGTTCCGAATTTAACGATAATATACTCTTGGCGTTTTTAATAAATTTCAACACAATAATATGCGCATCTTGTAATCTAATTCAACAATTATCACATTTTATTGAAAACAACGAACAAAATAATGATCGCGGCGAATCGACTTCAGGTGTCCGTGTAACCTGAAATACGCTATAAGAGAGTAACACAGATATCGATGTAATGGACGGAAATAGCTTTTAATTCATACGCCGCAGCGACAAAAAAAATAATATCGGACCGGTTCGCGTCGTGTCTGGGATCGGAAATTCGCTAGCGCCAAGAACGAGCGGATAATCCTACGCGCGCGCGCGTTTCACAGTTCATTGATACCGGCCGTTAAAGACAACTGCTACAGCCCACGGCCAGACAACTCCCCGTGTTCGAGTCTCTCTGTCTTCCCTCGGTCTTTCTGTCGGAGATAGGCCCGTCTACCGTTCCGCCTCCTTCTCCTCGACCTCCTGCTCCTTTTTCCATGCCATTTTCAACCGGTGCAGTTTGCCTACTTGCCGTCTCGCCAACAGCGGTTTTCTCAAGAAACATCCGCGCCTCCGAGCAGAAATCATTTCGCTGCTCCCTCGTACCGGCATCTTTCGAGCTTTTGCAGTAGATATGAAAAAAAATATCATTTCCGACGACGACGGTTGCCGCGAGACAAGACACATTTATATTTGTCATAATTTTATGCAAAATTATTCTTGCAATCCAAATGCGAAAATAATGTATTCTCGTTTTTAAATTTTTTTCTTTTTGTTCATTCCGCGAGGTCTGATCTCAGAGAACTTGGAAAACTTTCGAATTATTGTTTCGATATTGCATTTGCTTGTAAGTTTTATTTTCCGTAGTTGTATTTTTAAGACACGATATATACAATAGAGATTTGTATGTTTAGATAGAAGTTGCGAAATATTATTATTTCTATAAATCTGGACGCGAGAGAAGAAACTTTTACTTGTTGAATCTCGGCATTTTCTGCGTCCGCTTCCGCGAAAATCCGATCCGAGGTGCACTTGTCAGCGTTCAAGTTGCACATTGAGTATGCGGACACGTACTGCGTACGTTACTGGCTGTTACACAGCAGGCCGAGGGAGGCAAACGTGCCACGATCTGGTTATTCTAGTTAACATCACCGGTGCACGAAGCTCCTTTCGCCTACGTCGTGCGCGCTCATGGTTTTCATTTTTTTATGCCTCCACGAGTTTAAATACTCGGAACACATATCGACAAATAATACACAGTCGTGCAAGACAAAATACTTTTCTTGAACGATTACCAACGCGAAGTTTAATGTATGAAGTATAGTAGAACGTTTTAAATTTTTTTAAAATTAAATTTGTATAATTAATTAAATTTTTATAAAAATTGTTTTAAATAAACACACAATTTCGATAACTTTTCAGACGAGTTAATGCATATTTTTTTTTATAATATAAATTCTTGTGGTGTGTTTTTCTGTGTTGCACGTTCAAATTATATATTTATGCAAAAACGTAAAAATACTTATAATTATTTTTTAAATATCGATTTGTAAACCATTATATATTATTATGTGCACCGACTCTCGGATATAACCGTATACAAGTAAAGATAAAAGCGACCGGTTTCGCGAATCTAACCGTAAAAACGTGCACCCCACGAGCTATTCTCGGAAGCCAGGAGTAGTCGATGAAAGGAGGAAGACGACGAGAGTAATGCTGCAACCGAGGAAGAGAACTCTCTCTCTCTCTCTCTCTCTCGTGTGGATGTACACAGTTGCACGACGAAACGACGTCCGCCCTTCTTTGAGCCTAACCGCCCTAGACATTCCATCGAGATGACTCCGAGGACCGCACTCTGCGGGCGGGTGTTCCGCGGCGCACGTTCTGTGCGTGTCGCGGAGGAGAAGAGGAAGAGGAGAGAAAACAGAAGGGAGTAGCGGCATCAAGAAAGTGGACATTGTCTGGTACCAAAGGACATATAAGGATGTCCCCGCCGTACTCTCGCCAGAAAAGATAGCTCCTTCTAAGGTATCCTGCAGGATCGACTTCTCGTAAATCTCTCCAGGATACGACGCGACGGTATGCCATTCGATGCGTCGGATATTAAAAGAAACGAATGCGAGAGTTGGTTTTGCTGATTAGATAAATGTCACGAGAGATACCTAAATATCTAACTCCGTTGTCGATTGCGCTATCAAGCGGCGAGCGACGAAGAAAATTTGCATCGGAATGTATCCGATTGCAAAACAGCGAGAAAGCTTCGAATCATTCTTCGGTATAAGATTATTAACACATGTCTGTTCTATAAAAAAAAATATAATTAAATAGGATCAAAGAGCCGACAATTCAACGGGTTTATGTATTTTTTCAAAATTTGAGTAACTTACGTTGATATGTGTTTTATAAAATATTTTTTATTTATTTATTTATTTATTGATACTTCAGCCTTGCGGCCAAGAAGGGAACTTGGAACTTACATCTTTCTTACAACACATCTTTTGTCTCTTATCCTATTTCTTATATATTATTTACCTTATCATATTTCATTTCTCGTGTTTCGCGCGTGCACGCTTGCTACATCTATTATCCTTACTGATCTGACCTGCTCTATCTAATCTCTTCTCTCTTTCTCATACCTTTCCTACACTATAAATTATACACTATAAAAATATACAAAACATCACAAAATATCACGAAGTTTGGTTTTAATTTTAATTCTCACTATCTTACAGTTACGCAAACATATAATCTTATCTCACAGACATATTTCATATATTACATATGCACACATATATATCTCTACTACACCATCTTATATTACACTGTTTTAACTTATTTACCTTTTCACTAGTTAATCTATCTCTCTTTCCTCCTCCTCTTCCACATCCTGACTAGAGTTTATTTTATTTTCTTTTGTTTTATAAAATATATATTATGTTAATAGTATAAAAATCAAAGAAATCTAGTATAAAAATATCGATTTTAATATAATCCACTTAAATAATCAAAAAGATAATAAACTCCTTGAAACTACGAACAATCAAACTTGATCTCGCGCCACCTGCGCAAATTCTCGCTCTTCAGTGCAATCACCCGCGTGACGTAAAATCAATGCGAGACAACTCACTCGCGTTACGTTGACCCTGGGACGACAACGTTGTATGCATTTACTATCGTAGACATATGCGTGTACCGTGACGACGGCAACAACAACAACGACGACGACGACGACGACGACTGCGTCGTCGTGTCCGGATGCTCGCCTGCGAAGATCGCACGGAGCAAAAAGTCCTCTCGCAAACCAGCCAGAAAACAAGAAGAGCTCGAGGAACTGCCAACGCTGACTGACTAAGAAACCAACCGTTTTCGACGCGCTCTGGTACACCGCAAATATATTCGCCCGCGAAAAAGTCGGAAAAAGTCTCGTGACGTTCAAATATGTGAATTCCAGAGAGAAAAAGAGTAATATAAAAAATTGAAAAGAAAATCCAAATTCAAATTCTACCTCAAAATTGTGATCGAATTCAAAAGAATACACAATTGAAAATAATCAAAAAATCAAAGTTTGAAGAAAAAATAAGCACAAAATTTGAAAAGTAAAATAAAATAGATAATAAAATAAATAAAGTGAAAAAAAAAAAACTGAAAAGTGTTTTCTCCACGCAAATATAAAGTACTTCAATATCTAAATGAATAATTGCTTTTTGTTTTGACGCCATACAGAGGATACGTAGCGCGAAATTCAACAATTCTAATCGAGAACGCTGTCGCATTCATTTTATTGAATTGATGTCAGTGGCAGATGTTACACCTCCCCTCGCGCGGCAGAGTCAGAGATATGCGCCGCGACGACGGCGCCCGAAGAGTCAAACGAGCCAAGTGGCAGTCAGCTGATTTTGACAGATCCCGTTTCAGCAGATGTGTGGGAGGGCGTAAAAGGTCACCCTCCTCCCTAACGGCACAATAAACCATCGGTCGAGCATTGTCAATTCTGCGGTCTGCAGAGTTTCTCAAACTTCTGAGAAACCCAGCGGATATAGTTATTCGGATAAAAATAAAAACGAAAATGAAATAAAAACCCGAAAAATACAATTACAATTTAAAAATAATTACATGAAAACTTTAAGCAGTTGTTAAGAAATGTGCTCACTTATAAATTAAACATACTATAAGTGGTTCTGTGTTACACACACATCGGAAGTATCTTCGATCGTGACCTAACATTCCGATCGGTCTCGCATTTTGGGAGACCCTGACCGAGTTGCGCTCACAAACAATCGATCGATAGAGAGCTCCGTCATCCCCCGCGTCATGTACCTTTTCAGATCGCGGATATATTAACATTCGAGAAGCCAGCTGTCAGGCCAATAAAATGCTATTCAAATGTGCGGCGCGGAAGAATTACATATAATAATAGTAGGGGCATATTCAATGCGATCGCGTACGGCCTATTAGTTCCGTGGTTCCTCTTTTGTGAATGTGGAGGACACTCATTTAAACACTCGTAAACGCATGGAACGACGCCACATGTTCATCGTAACTTTCTTAAGACGAACTTACAACGGATACTCATTACGCGGGTTTTGTATTTTTTACAGTTGTGTAACACACACACACACACACACACACCAGAACGGTTAACTCGCTTGTTATTTATGCGCTTTCTAATGCTATTTTTGACCTCCTGTATATTATTGCACAGCTTATTTGCTTTAAAACTTTAGTTGTTATCGAATTTTACTTAATAATGAAAATACGTTTGCCGAAAAGAGGCATTACGAACGCACGCAGCAACATACAATAGGGTAGGTTTGTTACTTTCGTTTGCGACTTAAGAATAGGTTCAAAGTGCAATGGTTCAAATTACTCACTCTGTTGGGTTGTACGTGCCAGCTACGCCTTTTCCCGTGTCTCTGTATGCCATCCTCGGAAATGGTTAGGTCGGCCCTGCTGCCGACCAAACAACCCCCCGTATCGTATTGGCCAACCAGAAGCCTCAATCGATTTCCTGGACAGATGCCCTAAGGAAGAAAAAATAAATATAATAGCGTAATAACAGCTTGACTATGTCTCGCAAGGGTAAATGCCTAATCATGTTTCACGAAAAAACAAAATTGGAAACGCAGTTGTTATTTCACAAGTTTCTTTGCAAAAACAAATAGATTTGGTTTTGTCAAAAATTAGTCTTTTTCCATTTAATTCTTTATGAAGTCTCTCTCTCTCTCTCTTTCTATTTGTTACATTATTATAATATCTAATTTTTGTTTATATAGTTCAGTTGCCACATCTTATTTTTTTTCCTAGAAATATGTAAACGCTGTTTTACTTACATCGGAAAACACTTTTTGAATGGAAGCAGACTCCAATTAGAAGGGTGTGAAAGCGCCACAGTGAGTTTGTCTAATTCCGTGAAATCGGGACGAAAATAAACGTCACCGTATCCGTTGCACGGTGCCTTGAGAAATAAGCGTTAGCATTGAGAGATGCATCCTGCATAACTCATTCGTTTACCTCGCTAGCGTGTCTGAATGCTACAAAGTTGTAACTCATAAATTTCAAGAGATATGTGCCTTTCGTGCACGCTTTCGGTATACAAGATATGACACTAACGTTAAGGATCTCTGCGCAGATCATTGGCTTTGGTAATATCACGTGTTGGGATTTCGGATTTTTCTGAAAATTTCGCGATACGAAATACGTATAAGAAATACGTGAATACCAAATCTGCAAAATGTCAATGCGTTAATTTCTACTTTTCTATTGTTAAAAACAAAGCGACGCATTTTTCTCGAGATTTTCTCAAACAAATTTTAATATCTTTCTCTGGTTTATAGCACACGGCGGAAGCTGAAGCGACGGTGTCGTGAAGTGATATCTATTGATAGCGAGTGATAGCGAGTCGAGTTTTATTCAATTCCGAGCAGATTTCTGTCGGTCGAGAGCGATAAATTCACCGCAAAAGGAAAAAGAAACCGACTCTCTCAAGTTCGATTCGCCATGAGACGACGAAAGAATCCATCCCGCTGCTCTCGCCGCGGTCTCTCAATAAAACTATTCCGTCAGAAGTTTCCAGTTCCCAATAAAAATCCGAAGATCGTATCATTCCGCCGCCCACGCCACACGTCGCTCCCATGTTCTAAATTATATCGACCGCGTGTCCAAACAGGTCGCACGTGTGCGGCGGTTACGAGGCGATGTGATGTGTTTCGACCGAGAATCGTTTGAGGAGTAAAACGGACCGATATATGATCGACGTTCCTCGCGGAGGTTGTCCGAGGTCGTGGACCCGAGGTTCGGGAACGCGGAAGCGCTCTTCTCGTGTAGTTACTCCGAAACAGTAACGATAACACGAATAACTCACGCAGTGTGAGTTCGAAAACAGAGTTTTGTTGTTGGGCAAAGCGTCCCGACGTATTACTTCGGCACTTCACAACGCTGTTTGTTGAATTTTAGAGGTTCTGTTAACAAGCAATTGTTGCGTTGTTCTCCTTGTAATTGCGCTTTAACAAGTGTCTAGACACGGTGTCGGCGCCCTTTCAAAAAGTATCCAGTTAGCAAATGTAAAGACGCTTATGGTTGCCTGGCATCGTCGTCGGTTAATGCGACTGCCATTGAAGGTAACTACGATGAACGGTCGTTAGTTCCATTTCCGCGGTAATAACGCTCGTCATACCTCGAGTACCTTCGAGCCGCTCCGGCGCAACGACTCTTATGCATTATACAGATGTTCATATAAGCCAGTCTTGTACACGCGAGGCACTTATGTGTTATGTGGAAGCCGACGACATCTTTGTTATCGTTATAGACAAGTTTATTTGTAAAAGGGAACATTCTAAGTTCCCAGAAAGAGGTATGGGATAAGTTGGCACATTGACGTTAAAGACGAAAAGATGTGTTTGTCTTTCGATAACGTGTGCTTTTATCAGAAAAGTAACAAAAAGAACGCAACGCACAAGTAATAAAAGTTAAATTTACTTAGAAACTCTTTCTAATTATTCATAAAAAATCGTTGAACATAATTCGAGAAGAAAACATTTGTCTACGTTCTATTTTGTTTGTATATTTTTTTCGATTCGAAATGATAAATATAGACACTGGTGATACCCAATGATTCGCAATCGCGTACGCCGGTTGTGCGAATTACACCGCATAGTCATGTCTAACACAAAGCAGAAATCACGAGGCTAGATCATCTGGCAGTCAAGCCGTCCTATTTTCGCGGTAATAACGTTGCTCACATAGGAGAATGGGAAAGACGGGAGAGAGAGAGAGAGAGAGACAGACAATTTCGCTGTGGATCTGCGTCTTATGCATTATAAAGACGCGCATAAATAATACGTTCACGAAGTACGTACGTGAACGTACTCGACGCGTGCTGTACATTAATACGATGGGTAAACTCCATTAAGAGCGTGATAGGACAAGAAGAATCGGTTAATGGAAAACGCAGGTGAAATTCCCGAGTCACAAATAAGTTTCTTTCCATTACACGTTCGTCTATTATCCGATCGGGTAGCAAACGTAATTGAACTGTAATTGGTTAGTGGAATGTTGTTTAAAGACGCGCGGCAATTTAGAAATAAAATCGAATTTCTCGTCTCATCTGAGGTCGTTCGTGGAAAGTTTTTAAACAATTACCTGCCGACCTCGCAGCGCGCACAGCCACCATCCCTCAAGACCGGCGGTGTTCTGCTCCAACACGGTAAGGACATCACCTTTTCGAAAGGCCAGCTCGTCGGGCGCCTCCGCGATATTGTCGTACAGAGCTCGCGCTTTCACGCATTTTTGCTGTAACACAAAAAATCACACACGTACAGTAACAGATAAACTAAGAAGAAAAGAAAGAGAAATTGCATATTGTTTTCATCCACAATCGAGAAACATGTTAAAAAATAATCAGAAAAAAAAATATATATTAGAAAATTTTGCAAAATTTTAAGTTTTTGCAAATATTTGCCACACATCGGCTCGCGAAATTCCGCTCTGCGAACATCCTGTATATATATATATATATTCTCTGACTCGACATATTTTCCACGGCGGATGTGCAATACGTATTGCGGACAGATGGCACGTCGTCGTTGTATCGGTACCCGCAATTGGTTTCATTCGAAAAGTCAACGAGCCAGTAGTTTCCACGAGCGCGCGCCAATTGGGTACGCAGCGCCCTTTGGCCAATTTAAATCCATAAAATCCTAGTGTATATACGTCTACCGTCGTCGAGCGACTTCTCCTCTCCCCTTCGCACGGTCCGTCGTGTCTATTTCGAGACACGAGCATCTCTCGTCTCTCCCGTTGTTCCGCCGCCACGAACGGAGATGCACATAACGATCACTTAAACGGCGAAGCCGTCCTCGAAGTGCAGATAGATGCGTTTTACGAGGAAGTTGACGGTAGCGGCGGTAGCAACAGCTCTTTCCTTCAAGTGAGTTCAATTGAAGTGCCTCGACCGTTTCTTTATCTTTCCCGAGTCTTTTTGTATCTGTTTCGCTTCATCACAAGCGCGGCGTGATGTCACGCCGCGATCTTTAATGAAGTTTCGGCGCCGCGATGTAGTCCGGAATTAACGCGTCGCTGCAATTATTAAGCGCGGGATGCTACTAAATATAATTGCCACTGCGCTTCTGGGAAGGCTACGCGTGGAAAACCGAGCTCCTGCGGCGGTGATAATTCTCTTTAACACGGGAAGAGGCGTGCAACAAAGTTTCAGCGCGAAGTAAAGATGTTCGTGTTTCGAGAGAAATTCTCTTGACGTGGTTGCGCGCGCGGTGTTACCAAGTACAATTTAAAAACAAAAAATATGAAAAAGGAAAAACAACTTGTAACACACAAAAACAATTAATAAAATCAAAATAGAATTTATTCTGTTGCTTAATTAGTTCTCAACGAATTTTCTTATTTCTGCAGATGATCTTTTTCGATAATTAATTTGGACTAGCGCCAGGCGGGAATAATTAAACACGAACGGGAAAATGTGTGCGAGAACGAGTGCACTTCAAATAACATGAATATTAACGAGGTCGAATTATAACTGCATTGTTTCTTTTTTTTTGAAGCAAAAATTAACTTTCTCATTACTTTCTCTTTTTTCTCATTTTTCGGCAGTATAATTTGGATTTTCACATTTTATTTCAATAATCTTTTCAATTAAAATTAAATATTCTCGTCGCGTGAGGCAGTTGCGTGCTGGTTTCACCTTCGCTCTCGATTCGAATCGAGATAAGCTCTCACCGTGCCCGCATATCTATCCGTACATATCCGTCTAAAGCCGTGCATCTCTCGATCTGTTTGTATTGACGTTTCAAGTTCATTGTACGTCGGATCGATTCTTTTTTTAAGATGGGAAACGACCAGGTTGCATGCTGCGAACACGATCCAAGCCCGTCAAGAATGCAGAATCGTTACCATAAAAGGCGGCGCGTCTGCTCGCCGAACGTTAAGCCAGAGACGCGCAGGTACTACGCACCTACGACCTTTTTCACTGACAGATACACTTGCGAAGCGATCGAAGATTGAGGTATCCTATATCAAATTTTATTGCTCATTTCTTTTCATCTCATCTCTTCTCCCTCTTTTCATCATCGAAAATATCGAATTCAACATTTCGCGTAAAATACACGTCGTACAAATATTGACTGGTAAAATACGGAGAGAATTAATGTCAACATGAGCAGAATTTTAAATATGTTGACATTTACAAGTTGCCGTTTGGACGACATATGCGGACACTGTCGGGATCAAAAAGTCCACACACAGGACTTTGACGCGGCTATACGCATGAGAACCTGACCGAAAAGGAATGATCCACGCCACACGGAAGGCTGTATTTACGCAACCCTTCCTTTGTTCGGCTTAAAAAAAAAAGAGCACCCGCAGCGTCTGCGTTTTGCCGTCCCGCCGAGGCGAGAAAGAAAAACATCGAGGGACGCGGGTCAAATAGTTTCTCGTGTTGACGTATAAGCTCGCTCCGAATGCACATCGCGAGAAAAAAAAAAAACTAATTGTTTTCGTTACGCACTCTTTTGTTAGATCTTACTCAGTTAATCGATCGAAGTTGGAAGCTTTTAAAAGTGATCGCTTAATGATTCACGCGCGTGACTAACTCGATTCATCAAGTCGCTTTTTATCGGGGGTTACGAGGCGCACTTTGCCACCCGTGTCAGTTCTTTTGCATAATCCCTATCGCGCCAACGATAATCACGTCTATCCGGTTGAAAGGAATCGAACTGACGCGGAGAGTAAAAATCAGATCGAATCGCGCGACGGCGCCAAGCCGTATAACGTTAATTTCTACGTAATTCTAAACTCAATTATTCGAGAATTCGCGCAAAGTTAATCAAATTTTTACGCAAATGCACGAGTCGAAATAAAAAGTTCGCTTCATTTGCGATGAAAATCTGCAGCTTAAAAAAGCAAACAAATCTAAATAAATAGAAGCGTAAATAGAAAAAATACGAGGACAATATCAAGTTGCTGTATCCCATTTTTTTCAGATGAGAAAAAATTGCTATTCTGGTTCGCACGTGAAGGGAAATAATTATTCAAAAAAAATGTGAAAAAGGGCCTGCAACACAGCGAAGCGCATTAATTGCTTTCGACGGCACGTCACACTTTTTGAGTCCGTTCTTAATGATGGGTCTCTAGTTTGAAATTTAAATTGCGCAAAAGCTATATATATATATATATATTTGCCAGCTTCTGTGTTTTCCTGGCGCACGTACGCGAGGTACACGTCGTGCGTCGTGACGTAGAGTAAAGTAGCCTTATACAAATATCGCGTCCGACCGAGCGTGTTTTGCGGAGGGTTAAAACCGCTTTGTAGACACGTGCCGCTCAGAAGGAGGTAAGGTATCGTTACGGTTACGTGGTTCCTGTTTTTACTATATTACTGTTATCGCATGCGCTCTGACAATGAATTAAAATGTATATGTGTGTGTGCGCTGCTCGACTACACAAAGATGTTACATACTTACAACGTCACATATTCAGAATGTAAATCAACATCCTGCGAGAGTCCGTGATAAAACCCCGCTGTGTTTTACAAACAACAATTATCAGAATATGCACACGTACGTTTGAGATCGCTGTTACATAAAAAAACACAGATCTTAACTTTTTCATCAGAATATACGAGTGTTGGTAAAACTGTAATCCAATTACAAGTAAGCTGATAAGCGGCGGCACGTTCTACGGGAAGAAAGGGCAGCTATGTGTAAGTATTGTATACACTCGCGTGTAGGGGCAACGTTTCATCGAAGCGCGAATAATGCGATTTAGTTAATCACGTGTGAACGGAACACGCGCGAGAAAGTGCACGTTTGTGTCATCCCAAGTTTCAAGTTCGTGCGATACCTAAGTAAACAAAAGACGGAGATAAAATAATCTCTTTCGTTTTACTCAAACGTGTGTCAAAACAAGATTACTCAAAACAAACACCGTCTTCAGATATTTTAGAATATTGTGATAGAACATTACGAAAAGGAATAGTTTATTCATCGTCAGACACGTTTTCATCAGTCGCAAACGAAACAATTCGAGAAGTCAGTATCTTTTTCTACAGGAAAATTTAACCGGAGTTCAAAGTGAAATTAGAAAATGCTGTGATAAAATCTGAGCGACATCAAATCTTATCGGTCACATCGCGAAGTAGATCCATTTCTGTCGAGTCCGTGACGAGAAGGGCGCGAGCGCGAGCTTTTTTGTTCGAAATAAACCGAATAATTACTAGGCAATTCACGCGCGAATAAAGAACGACTCTTGGGAAATGAAAGGCCACGCGTCTCGGGCGGTCGTATTAAAACCGGCAGCGGGCGGTCTTTTCTCTTAGGGTGCCGACGGAAACGATTGATTAATGAGGAACGTGCGTGTATGATGCGACAATTACGCCACGCCAGACGCGCCAATCGCCCACGCACGCCACGCACGCACGATCGTGCGCGTCTCCATGTCAACGGACGTGCGCGTGCATATGAAAACGCCGCGCAGAGGGGTGTGAAAATAGCGTGGCGACTCACGCGTGATGGAAGTCTCGAACCATTCGCGAGCGCGCGCGAATTCGCGCGAGCGAAAAATCGTCAGAAGCGAAATTGCATCAAAAAATTTGTTTCGTATGTAATGCGCAAAATAATATTTCAAAATCTCTAAATTGAGTTGTAAACTTGATGCGTACAATGAACGAAAGGGATGCTGGTAATTTCGGACACACATCTTGTGTGTGTGTTGCAATGGAACATATGTAACGTGCGGAGAATTAAACCGCTTCGAGAATAGGGGCGATGGATCTTTTTAAAAAGACGTTTCGAGAATATAACCCAGCTTTAAATTAGCTCGGCATTGTGCGTCGAGCACGGTATCTCGCGATAACAAGGATCTCAGAATAATTCAAACGGACGAGGGAGTAGAGAAACATCCTGTCACGACGCGCCGGCACCTTCTGCTCGCGACAGGAGAGATGGTCCTTCTCGTGATTACGGTGCGTGAAGGAGGACAGATGATGGCACACACGGACCCCCCCCCGGAAATTTCGGTACGCGACTGGACGAAGGGCTACGGGATATATTTGCATAATTCAATTCCCGCCGAGCGGCAGGCGCGACGGAAGCTTGAATTGATCTTATCCTGAGCCGCCCGATCGTGCGAGTCTGCGTCGAAAGCACAAGATCCCCTCTTTTCGCTTCCGTTTTCCCTTCGTACATTTGTCCGAGGATTCTGAAGAAATATCGACGATAAACGTGTAAAAAAACGTGCAACAGACGATTGAAGAATATTCAATTTCTTGGACAACATTTATCTCATAGGTGTAATTACTTATAATAATTTTTATAAAAATGTATACAATTCTCAAATTTATTTTTATGAGAATATTTTTTCCTCTGGAATATGATGTGTCTAAATCTCAGCGCGAGAATGGATGAAATGGTCACGTGATGATCTGATGAAAGCAATAAGATCAGACGAGAGCCCAAATGGGACAAACAGATTATTTGATTGCTGGACAAATCGCCAACGAACAATGCCGACAAGCAAATCGTTGCTAACTGTTCATTCGGTCGATGTTGCACAAATATTATGTGACAAATATATCAACAACGTAATCTGCTTTTCTTCAAAGGACAATATCGCTCACAGCAATACGTGTAGGTAAGCATAATGTGAAACCGTCGTCAAATGTTAGTCTCATAAACATATTTTAATAAACATACATACATTACTTCTCGGAAAGGAAGAGCAAATATAAATTTCGCTTCGAAGAAGAAACGAAAACTGAAGAATGATATAATAAAAAAATATCGTTCTAAAGATAACTTTACAGTCTTCCCGCTCGCCGCCTTCAGGTGAACGCCGAATGTGTGAGTGCGCTGATTGTGAGTAACTCGAGAGCGCAACGTGAGTACAAGAATACCCTGTATAAGGGGAGATATGGAGTTACGAGTGTTCCAGGTAGTAACGCATTTCTCTTTGCGCGAAGAGTCTCGAAGAAGAAAAGACTTCAAAATGCCTAACTTTGCCGTAAACAAAGCGTTCAAAATATTTATCAAATTATCTCAAATGTCAATATTTTCTGCAGAAAATAAATAATAATAAATTTTAATTTAACGATCATCAATCAAAAATCATTTTTGTACGTGATTTTCTCACTGCCGCAATATTGAGGATGTAATTGTGTAAGCCGTCGCGTTTCAACAGATTTAATTTTACAACAAAACTTTGAGTCTAAATAAATAAATAAATAAACTAAAAAGATATTTAAAATGATTTTATAAAAACAAAAAGAGCTTACGGCTAAAATCAGTGGAACACCTTGTATGTCAGATCGCTAAGCACAACCCGCGTGTTATCTCACGCGATACGGGACTCACGAGGTGCCAACAGGCACACCGCGACATCTGATCTTTTCGTGCCGTGCGCTGTATTTATTTGGAATATCTTGCACGCAAGACAGATTCTTCTTTGTGAGTAGGGGGTGGGTCCGAAAAATGACGGTCTTGTAATCACTCTTTCAGACGTCGTCGTCGTTGTGCGAATAGATATAAATGGACTCTTTGTTCCGAACAAAATTTCGAAGAAAGTTCGAAAAAATTCGAAATGTATATTGTAAATTTTTCACACGCGCGCGCGCGTACGTTATCGTGCGGATAAAACAATTTGCGAATAACCAATATCCGGTGTGTATAATCGACCGAATACTGTTGCGGATCCTTAAAACCCTCGAGATTAGAATTCCGCAGAGAATTTCTACTTGGAGATGCAATTACTAGCTCGTACAAAGTTTGAAGACACCGTCGAGGCCCTCGCGGAGCGCCACTTTTCGTCGGTAATGAAAAAGCGGATCGAAGCTCTGCCAATGAGTGCACTCGCTGCGAAAGCGTTTAACAAGGCACCGTTGAATCGACACAGGCCTACGACGACGACGACGACGACGGCGCGTCGCACATAAAGCACCGTGTACTTAATCTGAATTTATGACACGAGGGGACACACTCTCTCGTGTCTTACATGCACAATCTCATGAGGTGACTCATTGCGATTTCTTCGCAACGATGAGACCACAATCATACGCGAGATGACAAAGCTCAAAATTGATGGTATCGCTTGACATTTAAATTGTTCGCCGTTCTAAACTCTTCGATAAGTTGCGCGTGTGATATATCGCTCGATTTATATTAACGTATCATCAATTATTCTTTATTGTTAAATAAATAGGCAAAATCTTTTAAATGATTTACGTACATATGTTCTCTCTCAAATCGAGATGTGCTACGCTCAATTGTCTCAGAAAAGAAATAACGCGAAGGAAATTGACGTAAATTTTTTTACATTAATATTGTATTAAATACATAAATATTTGTTGTAAAATGCGTATAGTTAGTTTTTTGAAGAAGGAGGAAGTTTTCTTTTTACGTTGACAATGCTATTAAAATTTTCCCATATCGCGTGGCGAACGAGCGTTAAGAATCACGCCACGTATGCGTTGAACGTGATTAGATGCCCCAGCCACCAATTCGTTCAACGGCCACTGATACCTCATAAATATGCATAGGTGCACTTCATATGTGCATCCTGCGCGCTCGTATAGGATGATATAGGAGGAAGGTCGGCCGAAAACGTGAAGGCCTTCAGGACGAATGGATAATCAGGAACCCTTTCGCTTTATCCGCGTCCGCCTGTCTCTCCCCATTACTCGCAAGGGGTAATAAAAGTCCGAAGTTCTTCTCCCTTAAAGTGTTCTTGTGTTCGTGCTCGCTTTTTAAACGAGGGCGCATTGGGTACAAGAGACGTGAGGGAGAGGAAAAGCATGTCGCGCGTTTTGAGAATGAAGTATTTAGCAGCATCGCCAATGTTCATTTTGCTTCGCGTACAAATTGCCATCTTGATACAACTTGGTTTGCATACGAAATGATGTTGTGGCAGTTCCAGATAGAGACCAACTTTTAACTCGGGAAATTACTCGCCTTTACGGTAGATAAATACTCGGCTATATTTCTGCGGAGAGAGAAGGCGAAAATTGTAGGAGTAAAACGACTAATCGGTGTGCAAATGATATTTTAGCTCGAAGCCGAATCGGAATATTTATTAACAATATTTGATATGTTCGGTCGAAAAACAAAGTGTATGTAATATCGTCGATTAAAACTTTTTGTTTATTTGTTTCCAATACAATGTTGCACGAATGATACTTAGAGAAACATATTTTTTCTCCCAAGAGAATCTTTCGTCATGATTGAATTACGAATCGCCGAGTGTATCTCTCAATGTGAGTAAATATTCATGGGGTAGATAAGTCTCCATGGTGTCTCGCGATGAGCAGTGAAATGTAATTGCGATACACTGATGCATTAATTAGACGAAATCTCTGACATTTTCGAGACTTCCGTAACGAGATAAGCGCCGCGAATCGTTCGCGGTTATCAGTATCGAAACGTTTAATTTTGCTTATCGGTTTTAGGAATTTTTATATTTTAGAAACCTACCTTATCTCCATTTCTCTAATCTTATTTTTATAACAAATTGCATTTTTGTTATACAAGTTTTTAATCAGTGAGATAATGTAGATATTAATACGTGAAAAAAAAAAAAAATCGATACGCGCGGAACGCTCGCACGCAAACACGAGAAACTTGCTCTCTCACGTAACGCACTGAAATTGCCGATCATTAAGAGCATCCGGTCTCTGAAACGCCGGACCGAGTTTACGAGACCAGTTTCTGCACCCGAATCAATTTGCAGAAGCCGTGTGGAGTGTCGTCGATCCTCTTGCTCGCTTTCCATCACTTATATATCTCTTTCTCTCATACACACGCACACAGAAATGGCCAACAGTAGACGTATTATCCATCGGCTGCGCTAATAATAGTAATTGTTGCGACAATAATAGTAATTATAAATTTTTTTAACCGCAAGAAAACTTATTACACTTAAAGAGCAAACGGTAAAGTTGCACATCTACTTGGAGGTAGATGCACAACTTAATTATATGGTGCAAAGAAAATAGTCCAACAAGAAATCTAAATGTTTCAAATGTGTTTGCGGAATTTTTTCACCGCGAAAGAGATACGTGAAACTGTACATACACGTCAGTCTTCGTTTTAGTGATGCCGACGTAACGTGAATGGCCATTGACGTGTGCGATCGTCACATCTGTGACTTCTCGTCGTGAAGATATGAAATATTGAATGACGAGAGGAAGCTAAACACTCTAAATTGAGTGGCAGAACGTAACATTTGGTTCGCACATGGTAAAAATGAACAGTCTCGATCAAACAGCCTCTACTCATCATCGCGTCTATCCACGTTTAAATGCACACTACCACTAACGTCTGTTTTATTTTTCGCACTCTGTGCTGCGGAATTTAATCACGACAGCGAATCTTTTCGCGCTCTTTTTTTGTAGACCAAGAGATAACTTCCGCTATTTTTTCTTTCCACTTGTTTTCAAGGGAAAGAATAGTAGGAAATTTTTAAGTGATGTTTTACTAACTCTGGACCGTGAAAATCCGCTTTTTTCTGCAAAAAGTCACAATGAAACTCACAAATAGTTGCATTCAACAATTATATACGTGGATATTGTCAGGTGACTTTTTTGTTAGAAATTTCGCTCGATGTGGGACACGATGATGACCCGGACACAAAGAGAAAGAAAAGAGAACATGGATCAAGGACAATGAGCTTCTTCTTAAATTTCTTTTAAGAGCTCGGTTTCGCCATGACTAAACTGCTATTCACGTTGTGAATAGCAAAGTAAAAAGAAAGTAAAAAAATAGTCACGGCGTTTTTTTAAAGTCAAAATTGTGTTTTGTCGCTTATAATATTTTGTCGTGTAAAACTCTATCGATATTCGTAAAATATCTTGTTTTAAATGTCCACACAACGGAGATTTATCTCTCTTGTAATTATATACAGAGTTTTGAGTTTTCTTTTATTTATATCGATATTCACACAACACACACACACACACATGCTTTATTTTACAATATTGTGTCGTTATAAACAATATCTGTTTACCAAACAAACACGCGGTTCAACAGCAGAGACGGAATTAAACTTTTTTTTTTTTTTTTTTTAATAGAATACGCGACAGAAAATATATTTCTGCTCTTTCTCGCTCTCCCGTCGCACTTCCATCATGTATATCAAACGCATCCCGTCGTTCAACGATCAACGACACTCGCAAATAACCGAGTAGAAAATGAAAACCCCACTGCCGGATGCATATTCCGCGTTACCTTTTGTGTGTTTGCGCCCTCTTCCCTCCTCTCTCGCGCCCAGTCCACCATCAAATTATCGACGGAGCCCGGCATTCGTCCGCATAAAGATCGCGGGAGTCGTTAAAATGCATGGGAAATTCTCTGTACGAGCGCGCTCGGTATAATGCATGAGTATGACATATGCAGCGGATAAGTTTTCATCCACCACGACGCTACGCGAGAACGCTTTAATGAGTGAATCCCTTGTATACACTTTGTCTTTTTCTCGAAGGATATTCAGAATGAAATAAAAAGAAATTAAAACGTTCATCCGATACAAATCGTAATTATATACAATATATTAAACATTCGTATCTCTTTTTTCTAGTTGGAAAATGAAATGCCTTTTCGAATCCGTGGACTTCAATCTCCACGATATTTTTACACGATCTGACAAACTCATCCGATTATCAGAACGGAGCATCCGTGATGTTCGGAAATGCGTGAAGGAACGCAAGGCGAACAGAAGCTGTGACGATATTTTGCGGAGACGGTGAGAGCTTGAATGTCACTGAAGCATGTCGATCGTGTAGATTGAGAGGCGTCGAGTGTAAAATCAAGATGGATGTTCCATTAAAATCGCGTACTGCGAATCTGACGCGCTGCCTGTCGGGCTGTCACATCTCTACGAAGGCGCGCATAGGGATCGCATTCATAAGAATCGTTGCAGTGGTCCCCGTCGTGGCCCTCATATGGCGACGATGCGCCATCGCCATATCGATTCCATGCCGTTTCCGTCGGCTTTTTATCATCGTCAAGATCTCTCACCCCGTTGCGGCGGCGCGCGTTCTTTTTCTTCTCGCGCCCTATCCGCCCGCATTCCTTTGGTAACTCAATACGGTGCTAAACGACTTCGTGTCAACTTTGTCTCTTGGTTTCCGAACCTCTTAATATCGATATATACATATTGCGCGTCCTTCGTCCGCGCTGTAAAAAAAGATAAAATTCTAGAGATCTCATTTAGAGATTTTAAAAAAAGATTATATAAATTGTAAAATCTATGTATTCGCAACATCCGCAAGCGAAGCACGTTTAATTGCTCGAAAGATAAATAAATATTGAGGTGATTTATTTGAGATCGTGTTTTACGCGAATAAAAGAGGAAAAAGGAGCGATCTCAAGTGGCGCGTGTAGCTTTTACGAACTTCCCGTACGTGATTCGTTGCTTGGAGATCGAGAGCGCATCTCAGAGCTGCAAGAAATAGCCTCCGAGTGGCAACAAACGAGCGGTCTGTTCAGAATTCCGTAAGTTTCTCGAGCGCGCGGGGGGGACGTTGAAGAAATCCTGGTCCTCGTCTCAGGACTGCGACGAGGACCACGACGGACCGTTGTTAATTGAGCTTAATGCTTTTAACATGTACTAAACCGTCTCTGGTTTCAAAGTGCGCGAGCCTTAAATGCGTTTCTGACTACTCGTTACTTGTCTCGAATCTCTCTGAGGAAATCCCATCGAACACAAGTGCGACGTGCAAACACAACCACTGCTAATTTAGAACGGCGTATTCGCGGAGGACATTTATTATTTTATAGGCTCGTTCCTACATCTTTTGTACGACCTCGTTTGTGCGATGATACGACTTCGGTCAACATACATTTTATATACTTACTAATTAAGTAATTAGCGTCTCTTCGTTCTCTTTTTCGTTCTCGGTTATTTTTCCATACCAAAGTCAAACCGTTTTCTTGAGTTACCCATATTTAAATTTAATCACGTTTATTTAAGTTTGACATATCAAAGTACTGTTTATTAATAACATATAAAAACCGAGTAAACACGTTAATAAAAACAGTTTTCGGGAGAATTTCGAATATGATATTCTCTCTCTCTCTCTCTCTCTTTTTTCCAGACAATATTTTGGGAGACTGAATTTAAATTTGCATAACATGTATAAATAATTGGCCATTAAACGATAACGTTACGGCGTCGACTAACCAGAATTAAACGAACCGCAGGCATTTCTGATAAAGACAGATATCCCTTGAAGGCAAACGATTTAGTTTAGTTTACGGTTAAACGAATCCAGGCTTCCGGCGAAAACGATCGACGAATCGTAGAATCGAAAGGTAATCGACAGATAATTCGATAAAACCCGCTTCTCTTGACTAAGAACAATGAGAGAATTTTTTTTTCGAACATATTACACGTCACGGTTTTTTATTTTGCAATTCTATCAACGCACCAAACATCGTTTAAATGTTTATTATATGTAAGAAACTGAATGTTATTCTTTGTTTTGCAACTCCATTAATTTTTTTAAATTAAAAACTCTTTTATTTCAAAGCTAATAATTGTTTTTTTACAATGCGCAAATTTTAAGACCAAATGTATTCAAATTTTATACTCGATTTATACGTAACAAAACCATTATAAAGCAAATATATTGACATCGATCAGGTCGATTAATTTTAAGTTTAATTTAAACGATGCCGTTATCATGCATATTAATAACTTCGTGATGTAAACCTGAAAATGAAAACCGATCATACGCATTTGTCAACGCAATGAATAAAATTTAATTGGTCGCGACGTAAACAATCATCACATTTCGAGTTTCGAATCTATAGAAATAATCGTTAACATGATCAAAAATATCTACAGTGAAATAAATACATTCTTACCGAAGATCTTTTAATCTCAGTTTTAGATTTCACAAATAATAACAAAATTTAGTTAAAAAAAAGGGCTTTTTCAATCGTAAAATCGAATAAAAAGTAGAACTATATTGAAACATCCGAAAAACTACTATTTGGAATTTCGGTTGGCGAACACGTCTGTAGAAAATTAACGATTTCGCGTTTTGGCCATATTTTTCGCGATGTGTCCGCGAGCAGTAAATAACACACAGATCCAGAATCCGGGTTAGAGAGCGCTCGCGAAACATGGTGTGTAGAGTACACGTTGCTTTATGCGAGCGACAATAAATACTTTCGAGACCGTGGAAGAGAAAGAGATTGCAGCTGGTAAACGTCCAACTGTTGAGCCAAGCCGTACATACGTATACAAGTCGGTGAAAGATTTTACGGCCGCTACGTAATATACATACGTACGACACGCGGAAACTTGGCCGCGTAGGTAGGTCGACACACGATTTGCCACCGTCAAGATCGTTATACTTCTCGTGGTCGGCGCGTATTACTTTTGAAATTTAATTTTACAACGGCAACTGTACGATTCAAACGATGATTTACAAGCCGTTTCGTTGAGAAACGTTACATTAATTAAATACCGTGGTTTTAACTCTGTAGTTTGCGAGATGCGGCTCGCGGAAGTACAATATTTTATAACTTGAGAGTTTTAATATAATATCTTTTTTTGTATAAAAAAAAAGATATTATAAAAATATTATATATTATAAACATATGTTTGCGAGTCTACATGTATTTAAAAAAAAATTTACAAATATGTGATATAGCAAAGTAATATTTTTACACACGCTTGAAAGTTATTTTCAAGTTCTACTTTGCGATATGAAGACACACGAGTTGTACAAAGTTTTAACAAGAGACAAACAGCTAAAGAGAAAAAAAATGTTCATCTAACTTCAAGTAAAAGTTCACTTGCATTCCATGGATAATCCTCGTTCTTTCTTGCATCTCTCTCTCTCTCTCTCTCTCTCTCTCTCTCTCTCTCTCTTTTGTCATTAATATTCCAATCAGCCGCGCGGGCGCCGCAGCATTCACGCTTGATATCGATCAGATTCTTTTCTGCCGGAGCGACGCGCACCATGGCCTCGAATATCAACGAGAGACGGAGAACTATCGACGACCGTGAAGTGCTCTAGGCATCGGAAAATTTGCGCCGTCGACAAGAGAAGATTAACCCACGGCCATAGTTATGGTGATTCACTCAGATAAGATCGATTTAATCGGCAAAACGAGCGGTCGAGCAAAAAAGGGATATAAAAAAAATAAAACACCTCGACTTTTATCTTTTCGTGTGACTGAGAATCTCGAGCGTGCTAATATCTGCACGAGCTGATCTCTCGTTGAATATTTGGCTATCTCGTGTTAAAATCTGATTATATTGAATATTAAAATTTTATCTTTTATTATGTTTAAAGCGACGATGAAAAGAAAAAAAATTGCAATTGAGACTTAAAGTTTTTATGATAATATGTATATAAATTTTTGAATAACGAGGTTTAGCAGGCGTGACTGCGCTTTTACTCCGACAACGCGCGAGTGCGTCACGTACATTATTCACGGCGAAAAGATATCTCGAAATGATCCTACGCACCGCACCTTCCTCCACGCAGGGGCGTATAAGCATGTAATAATTCTTTAACGTCTGGACACGGTCGGCAATAATTTATCGAGATAGCACCATGAAGTCAGATGATAAAAGTGCCGGGTGCGCATAAAGTCCTAAACTGTTGTCACAGCGATAGGAATCGGTTGTGTGATTTTAACAAAACAATTTAAACACGCAAACATCTTATAAGAAGCGTGAAGACAGATTTCTTTCGTTCACAGACATATAAGTTGGATAAATATTGCGACTATGAAAAAAGATAAATAAGAGTTTAAAGTATAAACTAAATAAGTGCAATAAACACGCGCGTGAGAGTAAATCAAAGATCGAGCAGGAAAATATATACGAGAGGTATCGTTAAAAGCCCATGATTTATGTACACTGTTGTATTTACATCGCGTATCTCAATCAATTAATCTCGCATGCATAGTATCAATTAAACCGCAATTTAAATTCAGAGGTAACCGATAACTGCAACTCGTTCGAACGTCTCTTCTCGATGGTAAAACATTTCGCTAGCGAACGCTCGCTCTAAATAATCAATGTCGTTGCGATTTACCCGACGGCGGCGGGTTTGTTCTTATCGATAACTGTCAAAAGCAAGGAAAGACATTAGAGAAAATAATCCTCATCCACAAATATGGCCGGCTATATCTCATATATGTACACTGTATAATACGAATCGACCCTTACGCGGATTACGACCGACCATTTTGAGCAGTCCTGAGTCAACAGTAATGCGCGCGAGGGTGTGTGCGTGTGTGTGTGTATGTACATACAGTCCTCGAGGTTAATCTAACCCCCGTCGCCAGTTTCCGCGAGAAATTATCCTCGTTCATTTCGTTGCCCAGACGACAACGCGCGTGGGACAATCAAATTTTCCCGTTCAAAGCACCCAAGATCAAACAAATAAGGTAAAAGTTACTAGTTGCGAATCATTTAACATATCCAGATAGTTATATTGCTAGATCGCAAATTAAAGATCACATATTTTCATCAGGAACGATAAAAATCGTCTTCGTGACAAACTGGAGAAAGAAAAAAGGGAATTTCAATTTTTCATTTTCTTATGTTATCATCGACCATTCGATACGTCCAAGCGGGTCAGTCAACCAGCCAGAGGTACGAAACGTTTTCGTTGTCTTTTTCTTTTTCCGTGGCAATTCGGAGACACTCCGGTCGAAATTACATCGTGGAAAGCCTTCCCACGACTCTTATGTCGAGCATTCTCGTGCCTTTCGAAGAACTGTTAGTGACGCTTTCATCCTCAAATCCTCGTTAAATGCATTTTAAGAGTCGGAGGGAAAAGTGCTTCTTTTTTTCAGCGATAATCGTCCCGTCGGGCAGTTAAAAACATAATTGAAAAAAATGAAATTCTGATTTCTATAAACTTCTTTTTTCTGCTAATTTCAAATTTAATAAACTTCTTCAATTACTGCAACTCTCGCGATCAATTCTTCGGCAAATTGATTAGTGGAAGAGAAATATTTCTTGTGAACTGTGAAAGAATATACGTATCGAAGAGCGGGTGGAAGTAGCGACACGCGCAATTCATATATCGCACCTCCGTGTGCTACGATCGATCTTGGGACACGAATTTAACGAGATAAGATTAGATAATTTCAGGAGCAATGTTTATCCAAGTAAAACGGATCGATATTACGGATAGAAATACGAACTCTCCGAGATATTCCTGTCTAGAATCGGGAAGGAAAAAAAAACTCAGTACAAACCAAACTGAAATATGGTAATCACGACACCACACCTTGCGGAAAAGAAGGCGCGAAATCTCACAAAAGTAATTTGCACGTAGAAAAATGGTCCGCGAGAGATACGCGACGGGTTTCTTTCTACGAGCAGTGGCGGCGGCGCCGTGCATGTTGTAATAAACTGGTTTCCACGACACACAAACATCGAGACGGCGGACTTCAAAGTATAACCAGGGGAGACGAAATAGGAGCGCATGAAGAAAAGTGCCGCGGAAAGAGGAAGAGGAAGGAAAGAGCGGAGCGCGCGTGCAAATAGAACTTGTGTTAGAACTTTTTTTTTTCTTTTTTTTTCTTTTTTTTTCTTTTTTTTTTTTTTTTTTTTTTTTTTTTTTTTTTTTTTTTTTTGAAAATGCTGTGCCAGCTTCACACCAACGGCGCGAGAGAACGTGCCTGGCACAAACATTCCACTCATAACGCGTTGCTCTCTTACACAGAGTGCAATTGCAACGACTTTTAGGAACAGCTCAAAGTAAGCACACGAACCAGAGTGAGTGGATTAACCTCGCGGTCGCGTGTGAAGAATGATGTAATAAAATTACTCGACACAAGAGGGGGATATATATATACCTGCTAATAAAAAGAACTGATTTATGCTCAATTAGACATTCTAATTGAGATAGTTATCATTATATCGTTCTAACGTGACTTTGAACATTTCTTTAAGTCATTTATTAAAGCAGGTTCTTAATAACAACGCGCACTTGTATATAAATAATTTGTATACATTATAATTACGTGCCAAATATAATTTCAAATAATCAATTTCAATATGTTAAGACTTTTTATTCAATTATTTGTACAAAACACTGTTAATTTGCGTCAAATTAAATATTTTCAATAGAATTTGTAAATTCCCATATTAGAAATTAAATAATTATCATATAAACCCCGGCTTATATTGCGTTTATAGTATACAGTAGTATATCAGGTATATGCGATCGTTAGATACTAATTATATAACATATAAAGCTTTCACACACGTGCTGTTTATAATAGCTGATGAGTAACATAAAGTATGCTAACACCAGTGATAATCTACCGAAGACTCGTTATTGCGCACTTAGTTTATGCTAATCAGATTTGCGAGACTCTGCTGTAGCAGATGTCGAGAATCAACGAGACGAGCGAGTGAGCAATTAGAGGAGAAGCGAGTGTTCCCTGCTTTTTGATATTCCTGTTTTACGACAGTTTAAATCGAAGGGTGCCTCAACCCTCCCCGCGCCAACGCGTAGCGTGATCGCCCCTGTCTACGAAAGATTAGATTCTACCTCGGGGATTGAAGCTCGAAATCTGCTGTGCAACGTCGCTCTCGCTGATGGAATTTCACGTCGGTTCCTTTCTGCTCTCGTGCCAAATATTGTTTTTCTACAACCTTCTTTTTCTCTTTTCCTTCCCTTTTCTCTTTTTATCTCTTTGTTTCTTTTCTCTGCATATACAAAACGATCGGAAAATAAAATTTTCTTTGCTATTGTCTCGACTGTATAAAATTTTTCGTATACGAGCAATCGGATTACTTTTCTGACTGAACCGATTTCTATTTCAATTGTATTTGTCAATGTTTGTTATCTTTCGAAGAACCAAAAAGCAGATTTTTGTATAATATATAATATATAAAGAAAATTATTTTGTGCTCGTGTGTCTAATTGCTCTTCTAATTACTTCCGGAGTTAATATTTTATGTTTCCGAGATGTTATGACGTGGTGAGATGATGACTCATGCAAATTTTGTATGGCTCATTTTGTTCCGCCTAAAGCAAACTTGTGTGTTGTTGCGAAACTAAACAGTCATTATTATTGGATTTCTTTACGAGAAGATCCTTGACTTAATGCGGGTGACGGAACACGAGTACTTCCTGATGATGGCTCGCGAAGGCCGAATTAGTTTTCACCCACATCTAACGAACGTTTCGTCATTTGACCCGACGACCTATCATCGCCGTGACGTTACCAGCCGTGGGAGGATGACTTGTCTCATGGGATCCCGTCATGTTACAACCGAATTATTTCGATCGATTAATTAATCCGATAATGTTTGCCTTAATACAAATGACAGTGTTTCCTTTAGAAATTTTATTAAAGTCAGAAATTTAAATATTTTGATATAATATAATTAAATAAAAATATATATGAGTTAAAAACATTGATCAAAGTTTTGATGGAATACAAAAAATGAATTACGCCGCCGCTTTGCATATAATTTATTCCTTTCTGTTATTCTTCGAAGAAGATACAAAGAGGATAAGAGAGAGAGAGAGAGATAGAGAAGTAAATCCCTGTAGCTCTTTCTTTTCTAGCCTACTGATGCTGGTGGTCCGAACAATCGGCTCGAATAAATACGGATTCCAGACAGTTTCCTACAGGAAAAACCAAATAAAACGTTCAAAAAGATCCGTTTATAAAGGAACTTGTAAGAAGAGCGCTAAGTTACTTCCCGGGAGGTTTGTTGATCTCACACGCACACAGTTATCGTTACATAACTCAGTGATAATACTGATATGTGTGTTTGTATACGAGGTAGTGTGACCTCTATTTCTTGAAAATATCTAACAATTTGAAGTTTCATATTTCGAACTGTTTTAATTTTGCTTCACATAACGCTTTTGTTACTCTCTTCTTTAAACATTCACACTACAACAAATTTTCTAACAAATTTTGCTAAACTTTAAGATCGAAAAAATTTTAAACGCGAAGTTTACATTGAATAAAAACTTTTTTACATTCAAATATTCACTATACAATTATTATTTATTAAACTTACGCAAATTAATTAAATAAAATTAATTTTCTTTCACGTATTGCGCTGTTGTTACCACGAGAGAAAGAGAGATGGTTATATATTATAGTTATATATTCACTTGTACGCTACCAGCCATATTTATATGCGGTATTAATTCTCATCAAGAACAGCGATTTCGAACGAGATTCTGCGGAAGAAAACGAAATGATCGGAGATAGGATGACGGTGGAGCGTGAAAGGCAGCAAAGTGGAGAATATGAAAAAGCAGTACCGCCTACGGCAAAAGTAAGACGTGTGCACCTGCTCTATATAACGCAAGATACGTCAAACTCAACAATGAAGTCTCTTTGAATGGAGAGAGAGAGAAAGAGAGAGAAAGAAAGAAAGAAAGAAAGAGAAAAAGAGAAAAAAGAAAAAAAGCCTCATGCTGAGTCATCTCCGCCGCGATCTCTTGCAAGCTTCTTTGACGCGACTCTTATTCGAGTTAAAAAATATTCGAAGTTTTGAACAAGATGTTTGATAGTTTTTTTAGTTTGCAATAATTGCAGAAAAAAAAAAACATTTTTTACGCGATCAGAGAGATGCGCAAGTAACTTCGAGTATAATTGCAAATCGAGTTTATCGTTCTGATGCGCCATGGACTTGAGACGTACCGTGTGCGAAACGTAATCAAGCACGTAATCGCGAAACAATCAAGGATGAGAACACATGAAATATAAGACTGTAAATAACACGGTGGTTAAACATACAGTGCAATCAAGTTTTCAGACGTGTTTCATCTCGAAAGACGTTCACGAAAGCCAATGCACCCTCCTCATTCGATAGCTCGGAAATACCTTGAAAAAAGATAGCGTGCCGGAGAAAGAGAGAGGCGTGGATGAATTTTCTTGCGTGTATGAAGTCCCAAAGACCGTGGGAATCGCTACAGATTATTATCCTTCGCACATGTATCGACATATCCTGAATGTAGGTGGATCAATAACCCGACAGATTGCAATATTCGTACAGACAGAGAAACAAACATATCTGTCACTCTCGTAATAGAAATGTTATGTACTTGTATCGCGTACAAAAATATTCTTTTGAAATAAACAATTATTTAATTGACACAAGACAATTGTCGATTATTTTTCTCGGAATAAATGTATAATATTGCAAACTTTAACCTTGCAAAATAATCAATTGTGTATCGATATAAAGTAAACGTATATACGTACGAACGCGTACAATAAGTCTTGCGGAATTTTATAGTTGAAGAAATACGAGTCGTCGGCACGTCGACTGTACACACAGGTATAAGAAACCAGATGCCGTTTGTCGTTACGCAATCTATTGTCTGTCTTCGTCAGGTAAGAGTTAGCGACAGTTGCGATAGAGCAAAGTGCAGTTTGACAACTTGTTGCTAACTAAAACGTGGAACGCGCGTTTGACGAGAGCGAGAACAATCAGCCGGTTGTCAAGATTTCTCACGGAAAACCAGCGCGACAAGATTCTTCTGTCAAGGTTCTTCAGCGGAAATTGAAAGAAAAGTCCATTATGTGCGTGTGTACTTATCTATCGAATATCTATCTAATGTTTAATATAAATATTTAAAAGATATTCATAATTAATATATTTATACTTTTATTTAACCCTTCGACTGTAAACATAAAAAAAAAACCTACAAGAACTGTAGACTGAGTCTGTGAGGCCTACGCAACTTTCTCGAATATCTTCGCAAAAAAATATTTGTTCAATTTTTTTTTGCGAGTCAAAAGTTTGAACGATTCTGCGTCGATAAAAAAAAACGATTGAAAAAATCTCCAGTAGTTTTAAAAATAAAGCGTGTAAAAAAAAACTTATTTTTTCTAGAAACGTCGATGCGCAATTTTTGAGTGGGTCTGAAAGACCTACGAACAAAGGGTTGAATCAGAAAGTGTTGTGTTTATTTCTCCGTCATGTAAAATATGTAAAGTTAAGAAAACACATCCATTTTTCATAAGAATATTTTTAACTGTCGGAATGTTTAATATTTAACAACCTGCATGAGGGGAAAGTAAGCAAGGGTGGCTGTGGAACGTGTCTACGTCGCTGGCATGAGACCGATCGATCGCCCGCCTTCACTCTACCCTCGACCTGGGGGGTCCTTGCCACGCCGGTCAATGTCACTGGTTATTACAGTAAAAATCCTGCCTATGCTTTTTGTCAAGACGACACAGGAAGAGCGGACACATTACGTGGTAATGGTAATCGTCAACTCACATGTGTAGTTTGTTAACGTAACTTGACTACTGATAAAATTAAAAAAACCACGTGTACTTTAACGCAATATATTTATTTCTAAAAGTAGATATAAGATTTTGTTATTATTTTATTTTATTATATTTTGTTATTGTAATGTTTATTAAAAACATTTCAGATGAGGAACATTGTTATGGCAGACGTTTTTAATCTCAGGAAATCGCTTTGTAAACATGTTCTTATGGCAAATGATGAAACTTGTCACTGGAACACATAGTCTGATTTGTACCGGTTTACGCCGGTTTCACGATCGGGAGTTCTGCGTGTGGATTGGTGAACGTACATACATATTTTTTTACGCCCTACTCGTTGGCCACAAAAAGTGGAGACCAGCGCGACCCCCCTTATTCTTCATTCTTTAACTACAGAGGACCGAGAGACTTATACTACCAACCTTTCTCTAATGAACGACAGGTAACCGCGAGTGCGCAGCTAACGGTAAATTAAAGCGCATTAAAAACACTCCGAAGGAGCGGGTGGCTCGAGCTTTTAACCGGCGGGGCACTCCCGCCCTCAATTACGACACTGTCGACCGCGAAATCTCATTAGACTGTCGGCGGCTCGTCTTAAGGAGAGAAACTGACGAGAGCGTTTTAGGCCTTGAACCATTGCTATGCGTCTGACTACTTCACTCTCTCTCGTCTCTTTTTTTGACAAAGCGATCGCGATGCAGCCTCTGCTGCTCAAGGCACGATAGGGCCTTTCGATATATATGCACACCCGAAATTATTGTGTTAAAATCTTCAGAACGATGTCGGGACGATGAGACGCTATTATTAAACGGGCCCAGTAATTTCGCGAGCACTAAACGATTTGTAAGAAAATTGGTAGAATATATGTAAAATTAAGGTAAGAATATATGTATATGTAATGATTTAAAAAAAGCAGTAGTTTATAAATATCGTTCGGCTAATCTTAAGAAAATATTTTAAACCTGCAAATAATGTAAGATTTTTGTATTACTTCCTGTTTATTTTAGAAGAATATTACAACTAATTTTTTTTTCTCGATAAAAAGAAAAAAAACTTGCTTATTGAAAAAACTTTTCGCGTAAACACGTTTACGAATATATATTTCATATATTTTACCGTACTTAGTTAATTTTATCTTTCATTTTTCTGTTTGCTTTAATGTCTTCGAGTTCGCTATCGAGATGGGATCGAGAGAGTCCGACTTCCTCACCAACATGCGGGGCACCACGACGATTTTATAAAATCCGATCGGCAATGTAAATAAGCAATCAAGTATTTCGTATGTACCGAGAAGTTTCAAGGTATTTCGCGAGCATTGAGCACAACAAATACAGAACAAAAATCAAGGCAATAAAGTCTCGCCGCTGTATGCTCGCCTCGGTAAGCAGGCAAGTCATAACTAGTTACACAACCGTTTCTCATGTAAGTATACGCGCCGGTCTCGACGCTGATACTCTAATCACATCCAATTATTTAGAGTTAATATACGTGTTGTGTAATTGTGGGAATCGCCATAAAGAAATAAC
Source organism: Pseudomyrmex gracilis (assembly GCF_002006095.1). Taxonomy (NCBI): domain Eukaryota; kingdom Metazoa; phylum Arthropoda; class Insecta; order Hymenoptera; family Formicidae; genus Pseudomyrmex; species Pseudomyrmex gracilis. The sequence continues at coordinate 21,933 of NW_018020839.1, read as the reverse complement.
CAGGAGGTGAAATACAACTAAATAGCACGTATATATTTCTGAGTATGATAGTAATAATAATGTCTAATAACCGTTACAGCCGTTGTGCGTCTTGACGTGTGTAAATGTATNAGAAAGAAAAACAGAAATTTTCCAAACTCTGTGTTTCTTGACTCTATCGAGAATTGATATCCGGTCTCGCGCCAGTATCGCGCGGCTGCGTTCCCGTGATATCATATCTTGTTATTGTCACGTCGCGAGGAGGAAGTGGAGTCCACGGGACGTAACACTACATTTATCAAATTTTATTCCATCGCATTTGTTTGGAAAAAAACCAATCTCAGCAAAATTGAGTCTTTTGCTTTTTTTTATGGTACATTGCCAATACGGAACCTTTGCGAACTATGGCTGATAGATTTGGAATTTCTATTTTATCTGTGTTTCGTGTTCTCCGTCGTGTCGTAGCTTGGTTGATAACAAAATTAGATGTAGTGATTAAATGGCCACAAGGACAAAATATAATACCAACAGTTGAAAGTTTTCGCGCTAAGCAAGGAATTTCAAATGTCTTAGGAGCAATTGATGGAACTCATATTCGGATAGAAAAACCTGCAATGTATGCACGAGATTATTGTAATCGGAAAAAATTTTTTTCTATTACTTTACAAATAGTGGTAGATGCTCATTTGCGGATTATCAATATACATTGCGGTGAGCCTGGTTCTCTTTATGATGCACGTATATTCCGAAGATCAGAATTGTACTACGCCACAAATGCTGACAATGGTGTACAATTATTCCCTGGTAATACATTTTTATTAGGAGACTCAGCATATCCATCTTTGCCCTGGCTTGTACCACCTTTTAAAGATAATGGTCATCTTACACCACAACAAAGAGAATTCAATTTTATACATTCATCCACAAGAATATGTGTTGAAAGAGCAGTTGGACAATTAAAAGGACGATTCCGTCGAATCAAATTTTTTACTGAATATTGTGAAATGTCATTCATCACTAACACAGTAGTTGCAGCATGTATATTGCATAATTATTGTATCAATGAGAATGATGTTTTGAATTTTCCTGAATATATTGACAATGAGTTTGATAATTTCGATAATGATAATGGAGAACTTGAAATACGAAATTATAGTATAGAAGGAGATTGTAGGATGCAGCTGTTTAATGAAATGTTCTCTGAACAATAATTTACTGTGAGAATTTTATACAATTCTCCGACTTGTTAAATAATGTTAATTCCAAAGAACGAATAACTTTTGACAATATTTGTATCTTATATATGTAATATTAAATTATCTTTATTATCATAATTATCAAATACACTTATCTATTACATATCTGACTTACAAACGTTATTTTTGGCATTACATTAAGTGTGCTTCAATAAAAAACAAAAACACTCTAAAAAAAGATACAACACTCTTTTAGTTTATTTATTTAAATTTTTAGTTTATAACTTGTTATGTTTGTTGGCTTATAACATACTTACAAAAAGAAAATAACATTTTTGTTGTGTATTTGTGGGAATCGCCATAATGAAATAAACCCAGGAGGTAAAGTACAATTAAACAGCACTTATATATTTTTGAGTATGAAAGCAATTAATGTCCGATAGCCGTTACAGCCGTTGAGCGTCTCGATGTATATATCTATATATATCGAAGAAGCTGAGACAAAAGTAAGAAGGTCGACTTCTTGTCGTCTCCCCGTCCCGCACGCTCCTCGCGACCCCTAGCCAATCAGAGTCGAGTCTCAAACGTCGCACGCGAGTCGCAAGCCTACTCGCTCCTCTGCGCGCGCACATTCAACCAATGCACGCACATACATAACACCCTCTCTCGTAAAGAATTACTCGATGTATATATATATATATACAGGGTCCGCCACTTAAATCCGGACAAATTTGAATTTGACATTCCCATCATATTAGAATGCAGCAGTAGGTGCCATATGACCTAAAGATAGGTTAGAGACGTCGATAAGACATTAATAA
>NW_018020839.1:16555-17794 GCF_002006095.1 Pseudomyrmex gracilis | reverse complement strand
ATGTATGATTTTACCAGTTTGTAATGCTTCTAACAGTTCGATTACGTCTCTATCTTTCTGGGTCTCATATGCAATTTTACTCGCTGTTACCGGTAAGGTTTCAATTATTTCTAATTGATACGCATCTACCACGTCCGCCACGGTTTGTGGCGCGTCCACGGGAAGCCTAGATAGACAATCCGCATTCGCATGTTTTTCAGAGTTCCTATACTCAATTCTATAATTAAACCCTTGTAAGAATATTGCATAATGCTGCATGCGCATTGCTGAGTATATAGGCAAACTCTGAGAAGGCGAGAAAATTTGTACCAACGGTCTATGATCTGTTATTAGCGTAAAGTTATTTCCGTATAGAAATTGAACGAATTTTTTTACACCAAAAATAATTGCAAAAGCCTCCTTGTCAATTTGTGAGTACTTTAACTGTACATTTGAAAATGTTTGTGAAGCAAATTGAATGACCCTTTCGGATCCGTCAGGATAACGGTGTGACAGCACCGCTCCGACTCCGTACGAACTCGCGTCAGTCGCTAATACCAACGGTAATTTCGGGTTAAAATGAACTAGAACTTGATTGCTAATGAAAGCTGTTTTAGCTTTATTAAAAGCATTCTCACAATTCCGAGACCATACGAATGGTACTCCCTTTTGCAGTAACTTGTTTAACGGATGTAGAATAGAACTTAAATTCCGAATAAATCTACCGTAATAATTTATCATGCCTGTAAAATCTCTGACTTCCGATACATTTTTAGGGCGCGGCATTTTCTGTATAGCTTCTACTTTCCGATTATCCTTATGTATGCCAACCCTATCGACCACGTATCCGCAATAATCTACTTTGTCTAAAAAGAACTTAGATTTCTCCAAATTAATCCGAACATTGAATTTATGCAATTTGCTCAACACTTCCTCGAGTCGTGTTAAATGTTCTTCATCTGTACTGCCTGTAATCACAATGTCGTCGAAGAAAATAGCGACGCCCGGTATTCCTTGCAAAATTTTTTCTATTTCGCGTTGCCATATTGTAGGCCCCGGCGCGATTCCGTACATCATACGGTTTACTTTATAGAGTCCCTTGTATGTACTAATAGTTAGCAACTCGCGATCCTCAGGTGCTATCTCTAACTGTAAGTACGCTTGTTTCAGGTCAATTTTAGAAAACTTTCTTCCGTTCGCAAGCTTCAAAAATAACTCATCAATTGTAGGAAAAGGGTACTCGTCAACAATTAAATGCGG